>NC_016088.4:8654921-8707377 GCF_000004515.6 Glycine max | reverse complement strand
GTAGGGTCCTTGAATCTAGTTTAGGGCATTCCTTCCAGTATTATGCGGTAGGGTTCAGGTATTGGGACAAGTTTAGGGTTTATGAGTTAGTTTTACTACTTAGGGTTTGTGAGTTAGGTTTAGGGGTTATGGGTTAGTTTTAGGACTTAGGGTTTATGAGTGTGGTTTAGGGGTTATGGGTTAGTTTTATGAGGTAGGGTTAGGGTTATGTGATATGTTTAGGGTTTATAAGTTAGTTTTACTACTTAGGGTTTGTGAGTTAGGTTTAGGGGTTATGGGTTAGTTTTAGGACTTAGGGTTTATGAGTGGGGTTTAGGGGTTATGGGTTAGTTTTATGAGTTAGGGTTAGGGTTATGAGATATGTTTAGGATTTTTGAGTTACTTTTATGACTTAGGGTTTATGAGTTATGGTTAGGGATATGAGTTAGGGTTAGGGTTATGGTTAAGTAATCATAATGACTATTTTTATGTCGCGCATCAAACTAGAATAATAAATAAAATCATAAAGAAAAATTAAAGTAGATAAATCAAAATAAGTAATGGAAGTAATAAAAAATAAGGGTTTAGGGTTAGAGGTTAGGGTTTATGGGTAGGGGTTTGGGTTTAGGGTTAGAGATTAGGTTTTAGGGGGATGGGTTAGGGTTTAGGTGTAGTGGTTGAGGGGGAGGGTTTAGGGTTTAGGGGTAGTGGTTGAGGTTAAGGGTTAGGGGTTAGGGTTTATGGTTAGTGGTTAGGGTTTAGGTTTAGTGGTTGAGGGTCAAAATTAGTGGTTTAGCTTTAGGGTTTATGCTTATGGTTTTAACTAACGAATTCATTGAACCCCACAAATAAGTCATGTACAAAAGGCAAAATGTTTTTAACTACTGAATTCATTGAACCCCAAAAATTCAATACATTGAACAGAACGGAAACAAATACAAGTCACTCGACTAACATACATAAATCAAGGATTTGAACAACTCCCACGCTCAGATTGTATTGGACAACGACGCCTGTTATGCCCTTCGGCTCCACATCTACTGCATTTTGTTCGGTGCTCAGATGGTTCAACCCAATCCATCTCATTTCTTATCCTTGTTGATTTTGGCCGACCTTTCGCACGAATTGTAGTTGGGTCAGGGATAAGTGTCCATGCGTCATTAGAAGGAGGAATAGCCGCTTCATTCCCAAGAGGCCACCATTGTGCGGAGTAAGCTTTTAAGATGTGCTCGTTTGTATAAACAAAATCTATATATTGGTAGTAGTTCATGCTCACGTAACCACAAGCAGCAATAATGTGTGAACATGGATAGTGAAGCGCAGAATACCTTCCGCATTGACAATGACGACCATTCAAGTTTACTACCCACTTTTGTCTGCCACGTTGTGTTATAGGGTTGAAGCTCTCCTCTACTTCAAACCTTGTGGAGTGGATATCATACACGCGAACGATGTGCGTACAAGCTTGTTCTTGATTTTTCCTCAGTTCTTTAACAAACTTTGAACAATATACTTGGCCTTCATTTAACTGTCTTTGGGCTTGGCGGCCACGCTCAACAAAGTACTTTTGACACCTACTGTACGTTGATTTCACCAATGCTGTTATGGGAATGTTGCGACAATCCTTTAAAACCTTATTGATACATTCTGAGAGGTTCGTTGTCATGTGGCCATATCGACGTCCTTCTCTATCGTAAGCCATCGTCCATTTTTCCTTTGAGATGCGATCAATCCATGTTGCTATGGCTGGACTCAGTTCACGAAATTTTTCTAAATTTTGATCAAAAATGTGCTTGCAAGGAGTGTAGGCTGCATAAAATTAGTTATGAATAACAATTTTAAGTATAAATGAAAGTAAAATAAATGTGACCATCAAATATGAAATCTTACCCAATTTCTTCAACATTTCTTTTTGTTTGGCATTATTGAATTTTCGATTGAAGTTGCTTGCTATGTGTCGCACGCAGTAGACATGGTAACCGTGGGGAGGTTGCCAGCCAAGTGTTTCGTTAGCGACAACGGACTTTATACTCGCGTGTTGATCAGATATCAGACAAATACCATTTTTATCTGTGACATGTTCACGCAAGTGTGCCAAAACCCATGACCACGCTGTCAACGTCTCACCTTCGACCACGGCGAATGCTAGAGAAAGGACACCCCCATTTCCATCTTGTGATGTGGCCATTAAGAGGGTCCCACGATATTTGCCGTACAAATGTGTGCCGTCAACTTGTATGATTGGCTTACAGTACTTGAAAGCCTCTTTACATTGGCCAAAAGTCCAGAAAACTCTATGAAATTGGCGGTGTTCGCGACTAACCGTATTTCCAACGATAAAATCGTCATGTAGTATTTGAAAATACGATCCAGGAGAATGATTTTGCATGTGTGTTAGCCACGACAAAAGTTTCGCATATGACTCATCCCAATCGCCATATTCAATAACAATGGCTTTCTGTTTCGCCAACCAAGCTTTTTTGTACGACACCTTGTACGCAAATTGACTGTTAATCCTCTCTTGAATCAATGAAATTTTTATCGATGGATCTTCTCTGATCATGCCTGTCAATAGAATAACAAATTTAAATGACAATTAAGGCTAAACAATAACATAATATGAACATAAAATACGTACCTACTACACAAGTGGCAATTAAATCTGAATCAAGTTTCTCGTTATCTTGGGTCATGGTCATATTGAGACATGGGTGTGGTCCACCCCATTGAGTGACTTTCCATGAATCAGTCTTTTTAGATAGAATTGCCCTTATGTAGAAAGGGCAAGGACAATCTGCATTTCTATTCAAGCAACAAGCCACATATTTGTCCCATTTGCTTTCAACCACTTTGAAACTTTGATGCACCCTCATAACATATTGTTTGACCGCATTCTTGACCGCATCTTTACTATTAAATTCCATGCCAACATATAATTCTTGGCCAACATTAAAAGTGGATGGCATCTCCAAACCACAAATGTCCTCCTCATCAGGATGACTCCAGTTGATATTATTATAATGCAAAGCATCATTCCAAAATGGATTCTGAATTCCTTGTACACCTTATAGTCCAAAAAAAAATTCAAATCATACTTATTTGGCATTAAATACAATTGTCGTGAAATAATAAATGTATTGAGTGAAGTATTTTTTAAGAGGAAATCATACCTTCTGCTGGGTGAACAATTCTTACTGGTGGAATCATCTCGGGGACTTCATTGTCTGTATCTGATATACCGTCAACACTGTCATCTTCGTCTAACGACTCTTCAACGTATGAGTTAGACACAAGATAATCATCATCATCATGATCATCATCTTCGTCAAGATTTAAATTGCTCATATTTGTTGGCGGTTGTGTGTCATCATTAGATACATAATTTCCACATGATGTAAGGGAATTTGCAGAATGAAACATTGAACCACCAGCCACATCATTTTCTATGTACAATTCTAGAACTGACATTTCTTGTTGTTGTTTAAAACTTTCCAGCATCGTTTCAACGTCTTCGTCATCGCAAATTTGCAAGGCAATATATTTTCCTGACACTAAAAATCTACAACTAATAGCAGAAATAATTTCATTATTTTCTAACTTTACCTTGTCTCTAATTTTTTTCTACAAAGCATTGAAACTAATTCCACGTTTAATCTGAATCACTTTTTTACTGTCTTCAAATATTACATCATCATTATCTTCATATACCCTTCCATTGAAATACAACACTGTTATAACCGAATTCATCGTGTACCTACAAAAACAATATTTTAATTAATTATTCATAATAAATTCAAAATAGTAAAATGTAAGAAATAAAAAAAATTATAATACTATATATTTTACTGCAAACTAAGAAATAAAGAAAAATTACTTAAAAAATTACTTGAAAGCTGAAATCTAGTTTTAATTAAAAATTACTTAAAAAATTATAATACAAATTATTTTACTGCAAACTAACAAATAAAAAAAATTACTTGAAAGCTGAAATCTAGTTTTAATTAAAAATTACTTAAAAAAAATTATGATACAAATTATTTTACTGCAAACTAAGAAATAAAAAAAAATTCTTCAAAAAAATTACTTTAAAGCTGAAATCTACTTTTAATTAAAAATTACTTAAAAAAAATTATCATACAAATTATTTTACTGGAAACTAAGAAATAAAAAAAGTTACTTAAAAAAATTACTTGAAAGCTGAAATTTACTTTTAGTTAAAAATTACTTCAAAAACATTATCATACAAATTATTTTACCGGAAACTAAGAAATAAAAAAAATTACTTAAAAAAATAACTTGAAAGCTGAAATCTAGTTTTAATTAAAAATTACTTTACAAAAATTATAATACAAATACAAATTATTTTACTGGAAACTAAGAAATAAAAAAAATTACTTAAAAAAAATTACTTGAAAGCTGAAATCTAGTTTTAATTAAAAATTACTATAAAAAAATTATGATACAAATTATTTTACTGCAAACTAAGAAATAAAAAAAATTACTTAAAAAAAATTTCTTTAAAGCAAAAATCTACTTCTAATTAAAGATTATTTAATAAAAAATATCATATAAATTATTTTACTGGAAACTACAAAATAAAATATAAATCTAATTTAATTATAAAATTAATAAAAACTATACATTCAAACTGCTATAAATAATTACTTACATAAAATTATAACACAAATTATTAATTTCGAAAATGGAACATATTATTTTGACTTCAAAAAAAGGAACGTATTATCAATTATAATTTTTTGTATATATATAAGAACATGTCATTTTTACTTCCAAAAAAGGAACGTATTATTTTTTAACTAATAATATAAATAATTTACATTGATCATGTTTTCATATTTATTTTATTAAAAAAACTTTAGTAACCTATAAATAAAGTAGTATGTTTAAATTTAACATAATTTCATAATGCACGTTTTTATTCTAGTCAAACATAATCTATATTAATGATACTAAAATTTGTTGTATGGTAAGTATTATTGTTTTTTTTTCCTCCTTGTGAATAACACAATAAATGAATTTATTATGAAAATTTTAAAATAATGCAAACATGAATAGTAACTGTGTGAAGTTGAGCGCAAAATCAAACAAGGGCATCTCCAAATTTCAAACAAAGGATTTATCTTTAAGCCTCAAATATCAAACCTTATGCAGATAAATCCCTAAACACTCATAGTTTTGAAAAAAAAAATTATAACACAAATTATAGCCTCATTCAAATATTTAAAACTAAACAAGCAAATACAAAATTTTATACGGAATTCCTAAACACTCACAATTTTAAAAACTGAAATCTCAGTACACAGCAACGTTGAGATGAATTTCGCGTATATAAAGCCCTTAAATTTGAGTACACAGCAACGTTGAAGAAGCAAATAAGCGCAATTCCTAAACAATCACAATTTTAAAAACTGAAATTTGAGCACGCAGCAACGTTGAGATGAATTTAGGGTATATATAGGCCCTAAATCGCCACCAGAAGTGGCTAATTCTTGTGCCCTAACTCGCTGGTGGGAGTTACAACTCCCTTACTTGAAAAACGTTCCTTCTGAAAAAGCTGCAACCACGTGCCTCCCTCTGAAAAGTGAAACTGGAAACCTGCAAAAGCAAAACCGCCAGTCAAACTGGCGGTTTACTTACCTGTGACCAGACTCGCTAGAGGAACTGGCAACTTGCACCTGCTACCAAATCTCCATCACCACTGACGGTTTCCAGGCCACGTGGCTTTCGCACAGCAAACTCGCCATTGTCAATGGCGGTTTGCTAAAGAGCCCATGCAGTTTACGTAAAAAAACAACCCCCCACGTAAAATTTTTGAAAACGACCCCATTTGGAGAAATACTTTGTAAAAACACCCCATCTGAGGAAATTTGCCGAATTTGCATCACACAAGTAAGTTTTTAAAGATACAAACAATGTGTTTGAATTAATTTTAGGGTGAGAAATAATTAATTATTATTTTTATGATGAAGATAAAATAATAAATAATCATTTCTATTTTTTTATAATATCACCGTAACTTTATTACTAGATAAATTAATCATTGTGTTTTATCCAGACGTACTAAAACTAGACAAACGACTTTACCCATCCAGAGTGGAACCTGGGTCGCTGCAAAGCATCAAGTACAGTTCTGAACAATGAACATAATTGATGTGTTAGTACTTTTTTATTATTAATATTAAAACATTTTCGTCGTTAAAACTATCGGTAGTTTTCTTTAAAATATTGTTTAAATTTCTCTCGTATGATACTTAAAAACATTATTTCTGCTAATCCATGCACAATTAACTTAAAGGATGTATTTGGTTGAATATTAAATTGAACGAGCACACATTTTTATATATGTTTTGTAAAAAGTAAAAATTTAAAATTTTTTATTCAACAATAGTTGGTGGGATCTCTTAACGAAAAAATAATCATACACTAAAATTATTAGAACGGTAGGGAAAGGATAAGAAAAAAATACAATGATATAGAGGAATCATTATTCAAAATTATTATTTTCTCACCTTAGCACATATGACCGATATTAGTAAAAAGATAATGTTTCTCCGGATCTATCGATCAACAATATTGTACTTAAAGTGACAAAGCTCAAAAGCAAATCTAGGGTTTCTCACAACCTGGAAATTTAACAATGCCAGGAGAAAGGGTCTTAAGGACTGGATTTCTCTCAAAGAAATTAGTTGGCCTCAATTCAAATCCGGTGCTCAACAAGGGCATTATTGGAAAATCTTCCTGGCACGGAACATGGTGGATTCCCACCACGTACCACATCACAATATCCTTGTTCTCAATCCCCCTATTCCTGCAATTTTTACAATTTCAAAACAAGTGTTAATCATACAACATCAAGAAAGCTTTAGCTCATATACCCACGAAACTAAATTAAGGACTGAAATCACTACTTGTTCCCTTCGTTTTCTTCTCAATTAGATTAAAATGGTTAAATCATTTATTTGGTTAAGTGATAGTCTTGTACAAAAGAATTATAAGTTTTAGTTTCTCAACAGATTTTTGTGGAAGTTTATTACCACCAAACTTAATTTTAATGCATACACAGAGACTAGGTAAAACTTACAGTTTTCAAGAATAAGAAAAAGGATTAAAACTTAAAATGAAAACATATTAAAATTTAAACTTGAAGCCTAAATCAATTCCTCAAAATCAATTTATATATAGTAAAGATTGTCCAAATTTTATAAACACTACTTAACTCCTATCTTTAGTGGAGATAGGTTAATATTCACCCACTCACACCTATCATAATAAAGGTTCATGAGGTTATAAATTAATTAAGAACTAGAAACCGGTGTCCACAACTAAAGCGGCAGAACAAAAGAACTATAACTAATTATAGTTATATCCAATTAAAGAATCTTTATTCTTCTAAAAATACCACTTTCTCTCATGTTTTTTTTTAATTTGAAAAAAAATAATTATACAATCAATATAAAAAAATTTACGTCATCATCCAACCAATTTGTACCCACCATGTATATTAAATTTGTTGATAATTATTTTAAAAATTCAGCGAATAATGATTAGACTAGGGTGTATAACCATTAAACTCTTTTAATTTTAATAGGTTAGTTAGTCTTTCAATTGATTTAGCATAAAGTGAAACACATTAATTTGGTGCCAAAGTTAAGTATCTTACTGCTTAGTCCAAACAGCCAAAGTATCATCTCCACGGCTCTGATCAACATAAAGTCCACCAGCCCATTTCTCAGTCTTGTTGTAAGGTGTAACCCAAACATTGTAACTGGTGAAAGCACCACGTGTTTGAGGGTAATCATCATCTGTGAGAAGAGGATGAACCGCTGCATTTGAAACCAAACGGTACCCTACTTCATTTCCAGTGGAAGTCTTCTTATTAGGGTTCACAATTACTATCTCAGCTGGACTGAACCCTAGTTTTGTCTTTGCATCAGATTCAGTCTTAACAACTTCATTACTAGTTGTCCAATAGCTCTTTCTCTTGGAACTGTTGTCTGTGACTTGTAGAGTCTTGAGACTGGTCTTCACAAAGGAATTTTCCACACCATCAATGTCAAAATCAAGATGGAATATGTAGAAATGGTCATGGTAAACACCAATGCTGTTTGCTGAGACCAATGTGCCATGTTGGTCTTCCTTTATTTGGTCTGTGTGAGTAATGTCCACTGGCTTAACTTCCAAAATGCCTGATAGTGATATCTGTGGGAACATGTAGAAAATTGAGTCAAAATTTTAATTAAGAAAATGTTTCATAGACATCCTATCTTCTATTCAATATATAGAGAAAGAAACAAAAAATATATATAAATAAGATAAGATTTATGATATAATTAAAAAATAAATAAAATATTTAAAATAAAAAATAATTCATCTATTATTTTTTTTAATTATTGTACAACATGTTCAGATAATGGGTTGTCAGTTACTTATACTAACTCACACGTTTATAAATTATTAAAGTTATGATTCACATTAATCATTAAGATTCTACTGTCATCATTCTTATCTTACTAAATTACCTTGCCAGCTTTTGGTCATTTCAAAACCTAGCTAGCCAGCTATTTTTTTGTCCATTCTATCCATCTTTTTCGCACCATTTTATACTGCTTTTGTTATTACAGAGCTTTTCTTATTTTATATTACTACTGTTATATTTTTTTTAAGTACAATAACCAATTCTATTATTTTGGGAACATCCATCTCGAGTAAGAGTACATGAATAGAGTAACACGTGCTCACGCTATAGATAGTATACTATATATTACTTACAGAAAAACAAAAAAAAGTACTATATATTACTACTTTTATTACCATATATTCAATTTACATCTAAATCAGTACTTGTTTTCATAAAATATATTAATATCTGAATTATAACTAATACTTACTTTTGTTATATATAAACTAATTATACAAAAACATAATTTAGCACGTGCAAAGTTAGTTAGGGTAAAAATTAACACTAAGCTAGTTCCTTTTAATTAATTTCAGAGTTTGATAATATTTATCCCTTACACTACACGTTTATCATTAAAGTGGCACACAGCATAACGAAACAGAACATACCGAGGGCTTGATTGAACCACTTGTCTTGAACTCCCAATCTACTATATTGTCGTAGTTGCCGACGGTAACAATTGATCTAACAATTAGACTCACATCTGTTCTGACTTCTGTAAACTGAAAAAAGCCATGCATGTTTAGTTTCAATTTTGACAATAATAAATTAAAATATCACATAAATTTTTTTAAAAAAAAATTGAACAAACACGTGAAAAAGGGACAAATTGTTAATGTTAAACGTAGCTACAAATAGTCGAGTAATTAATTTTGCATTTGACGATTTAGCTCAGCAACATATTTTGCATTTGACGATTTAGCTCAGCAACATATTTTGCATTGATGAAAAAATACTCATAATGGTGAAATTGTATTTAACGAATTTTTTCAGTAAATAAAAGTGAGTTTTCTGTACAAATATTTAATTTTGGCAAAAAAGAGAATTTTAGCTATTTTTGTTGGGAAAAATTGACTCAGCCTAAAACTTATAAAATACATTTAAGTTTGAGTTTAGTTTTTATACATTAATAGCATAATTTTCATGTACTTTCAATGTAAAAAAAATTATACTATCAACTAATTAAAATTTATTATATGTTAAAAATTACCATAAACATTAATTTAAAAAATAATTATTATAAAATTTATAAAAAAACATTTACATTGACAATGTATTTGAATCAAATTCTAAAAATAACTATAGTAAAAATCAACAACTTCATCATCCATAATAATTTATAATTTGATGACACTATTTTATATACTTGCTTTAAAGTATTATTCTCAAACATAAATTAATGTTTTTCATAACTTCAATCATTCTAGGTTCAACCTAATATTACCAAACTATAAAATTCTGAAAAGTGAAAAAGCCATCCTTGTATTTTCCATTGTGAAACCAGACAAGAATTACCAAAGAAAAGGCAACTTATACTTACTATCTCATCAAGGCCTGTTTCAGTGTGACGCCAACTGATACCACCGTATTGTTCAAACACACAAATTGCATTCTCCAAGTGTTGTGGGCTACCATCAGTTGCAGCAAAATATGCATCTAGGAACTGTGCGTGTGGTGGACAATCTTCCAAAGGCACCAAAGAAACCATAGATTTACCGAATGCAAATTCACCAGCATCAAAGAAAGTCTTGTAGTACCATTCCTCAGTTGGGTCTTGATATGGCACGAATAGTTCAGAAATGTACCCTCTGTATAGTACTGAACGTGATTTATGCAGCTCAGGGTCGTAAATTGATGCAGTTGAAATTACCGCACCAGCTCGTTCATCAAAACCTATGTGGAACTTCCAATTGGCCCAGCTGAACAACACGAACCATTAATAACAAGTATGAATGAACAATAAGAATGTGAAAGTTAATAACTTATAACCTAATACGAAATTCCTTTGAATAATTTTTAATTTGAGCCTTCATAGTCGCTAAATGAATTGTTCTATCTTTAAGTTATAAATATTGAATTAACTAAAGCTAATTTAAGTTTATAGTTCAACTATATAGCAAAACTGCAACTTATTACCTGGAAAAAAAATTTAACAAAAAAATAATTAATTAATTTATGCTTCTAACAACTCAGCTTTAACAAGAAAGACCAGATAAAATCATATTAATTGCGGGATCTCGTTAATCAAAGGAGATATCATAAGCTTGCCCTTCCACCGAAAGGGGAGAGTTTATGAATTCTTTTTATGTTTTTAAAAAGTACCGGGTTTCACTTTTCCGCAGTTTAATTTCACTTGTTTCATGTTTTGATGAGTTGGAATATCAGTTATTGATTTTTTTTATGAACTACTTAAATTACTCATTTTATTCTATTAATCTATTTAGAGGAATTTTAGGCGTTTTTTTATAATAAAAAAAAGAAAAAAAAATAGGTGAATTAAATATGTCGGCCGAAAAGTTAACTGAGATAATAAGACTCAAAAGAATGCTAATAAAAATATTTATAAATTATTCATCAATAAAATTCAAATGACTTAAATTATATTACTGAAGAGGTTATAAACATTTACATCCATTAATTGATAATGTAAATTTTTTTTACATTACGAATAAGCTATGAACTATACCTGATACTGTGTCCATCGAGAGTGTAGCCTGGTCCATCCGGTTGACGGGAGGACCAAGAATGAAGCTTGGGACCGAAGGGAGGCTTCAAATGCGAAGCCCGGTATTCGGTGTTCTCCGCCTTAGGAACAGTCGTAATAAGCTCATCATGGTACTCAACAATCTTCATTGTTTCAAGATCAGCGACAATGGTTATCCCACTGATTGGCCTCACGTAGATGTTGGGGCTCCCATCCTGCAAAAAGCACTCCATTTTCACAGTCCTTGTGCTCTTGGTCTCCCCAAACCACCCAACGGAGAAGGTGGTGCAAGCCACCTGCGACACGTTGAAGCCCCTCTTCTTCAAGGACTCAAGAAAGGGACCGTACTTGGGAAGAAGCTCTAGGGCTTCGGTTTGTTCCTCCTCCGTTAAGGTGGGGAACCCGTTCCCTGTGTGGATTTTGTCCAAGACAACGTTTCGCGGGGAGAGAAGGTTGACGGTGAGCTCGTGGATTTGGCCATTGATGAGGGCGATGGAAAAGGCGTTGCGCGGCGTCCGGGCGCCGGAGGAGAGCCATTTGAGGACGGCGGCCTTGTCAGGATCGTCGAGGCCGACGTAGTGGAAGAAGACGCGGTTGGCTGGCTTGGGGTACTTTTTTAGGACTATGGTTTTGACGAGGGTGATTTCTTGCTGAGTTAAGGGGTCCAGTGGGTGTGTCAGTTGCAATGGGCCAACGGCTGCTTCTATTGTGTAGAAGTAGAGGAAGAATGGGAGTAGGGAGAAGAGCTGGAAGAGCTTCATGCTCATGCTGGTATGCTGCAAAGTTCTTGCCCTCACTTCTTCAGTCCTGCAATAATCAACTAACCCTACTACTCTCTTTATATAGAGATCAAAGTGATTGATTCTTTACACACAACCTTTCTGGGTTTTGTTTTATTCCTTCAACGTGTGGTTATAATTACTGTGTGTGAGAGAAAAATATATTTATTTTTGTGATTTTAGTTTTTTTATAATGGGATATTAATTATATATTTTTTATTTATATTAATGATGAATAATAAAATCTAAAAATAAATTAGTGATTATATAAGATTAATTTTATAAAGTTATTATTTCTTTTTATCTATTTATTATATTTTCTTATGACCTAGAAAATATATGAATAGAGAGTTTATGTTAATTTTTTTAATCAATCAAATTATATGTTCTTAACAATTATTTTTTTTATTTTTCAAAATTAGTCCTTAATTATAATTTTTTAAATAAATTATATGATTAAAGATAATTTTAGAAATTTAAACCCTGAAAATTTTTTAATTGCTTTTAACACTTTTTATAAAACATATACTTAAAGAAAAAATAACAAGAAATTTTTAAACCTTAAACCCCAAAATATTTTTTATAAAATGTATTGAAAGTAATTAAAAAATAGGATTTATATTTCTAAAATTATCTTTGATCAGATTTTCTAATTTAAAAAAGTTATAATTTTAAAATTTTTAAAGAAATAATAATTAAATAATTTGAAAAAACAAAAAAATAATTAATAAAAATATGACATATAATTTAATTAATTAAAAAATTAGCACTACCAAAATCCTCTTAATTATTAGTAACACCGTAAAAGCCGTCATTAATGTTTTGAACCTGATGAAATATTTGAGAGCGGGAGTCATTAATGTTTTGAACATGATGAAATATTTGAGAGCGGGAGAGCTCATGAAATGGTGAAAAGTTCTCTATTCAGCACAGTAACAATTAACAAAAAGGACAACATAAGTGGGTGAGAATAGGTTAGACTGGTCTACTGGGGTCTATGATCTTACCTACATAGACTTAAATTGGTCTATTTAATTAAAAGATTAGCCTCAGACTTTTTTAAAAGTCTATTAAATTAAATAGATCAGGCTTAAGCTTATTAAAAAGCCTATAAGCCTGATAAATCGGCCTATATATATATATTACTTATATTATTTTTTTGCATATAATTAATTTTTTTTAAAACTATCAGATTTTGATTACACATTAATGTTCTATAACTTTTATTCCTATAATCAAGTAAGATTTTAATTATAATTGGTGTGAGTCTTGTGCCATTTTATATTTTTCATCATTTTTATTGGGTTTCCTATTTCTGTTAACGTTTCATTTTCCTCTAACTTTACTATTACGTGCCTATTTCAGAACAAAGAATATTAAAAATTTAATGTAAAAAAGGCTATCAAGTCCGACTAAATTTTTAAAGAAGTCAAGTCGAGTCAAAATAAAAGTCTTTGATAAATTATAAGTAATGTTGACGCTTCCAAAATTTATGGTAAACTAAACTTTCAAAACCTAGCATCACCTGTTCCCATCCTTAAACATAAGTCACATCAGTGAAAAGATACTTCTGGCTCGAATAGCTAGGTAGAGAAAACGTGCAGTTTAGGAAAATAATAAAATATTGAGTGATGCTAAAGAAAAGCAGAAAAGATCTTTTTACTGTAGCAACACTTGATTTAAGTGACGGATATTTGAATTTGAGGTGTGAACGGATTTGAAGTTGACACCATATTCTTATCTTTGTCATTGGATACTAATTTAACAAAGTTTGAACTCATACTTTGACTTTCCTTTTTTATTTTTTTCATAGATAACTACAAACTGTTGTGTTAATTTTAGTTTATTTTATTTTTAATAATTTATACATAAAATTATCCATATACTATAAGTAAAGGAAGTTTAAAATTTTATTAATTGTTGGATCAAAATTCTAATTTAATAATAATCATTAATTTTACTAACAATTTTTTTGTAAAAAAATGCTTGACCATTTTATAATTATTAGATTTTTTATTAATTTGTGAATAATAATTGATTTGATTCAATGCAAAAAGAATTGTAAAAAAATGTTTAAACATTTTAAAATCATTAGATTTGTTTTATTAATTTTTCAACAGTGCTTGAACGTTTTAGAATCATTGTATTTTTTTTCTATCTATCTATTTATCTATATGTAAATGAGGCTTCCATAATTGTAAGATGTTAGATTGGAATTTCATCATATCTGAATAAATGAAAGATTAAATTGACCAAATTCATATTTTTTTTAAAATAATTATTCTATTATTCATAAAAAGTATATCACAATATATATTTATAATTATCTATATGTAATTAAATGATATTTTAAATCATTTTATAAAAAAATAATCAAATTTACAGTAATTTATAAATAACTATTAAATTTTAAATCATATGAGACGATAATTCACCAACGTCTTTCAGAACAAAAAAAATGCACAATAAATTTGTTTTTTACTAACGTCTTTACCTAATCAGATTTAATGAATTTAATTATATTAAATTTGTATTTAATTAATGATATTAAAAATAATAATGAATATGATTTTATAATTAAAAATATATTTTATAAATATGTAATTAAATTATTTTAAAATGATTTTATAACAAATGTAATTAATTCTCAACTTATAATTTATAAATAACGATTAAATTTTAAATCCTATGAGACGCTAATTTACCAACGTCTTTCAAAACAAAAAAGAAATGCAGAATAAATTTTTGTTTACTAACGTCTTTGCCTAATCAGATTTAATGAATTTTATTATATTAATTTTTTTTAATTAATGATATTAAAAATGATAATGAATTTATTTTATTATTAAAAATATATTTTATTAGTATGTAGCTAAATTATTTTAAAATGATTTTATAACAAATGTAATTAATTCTAAAATAATTTATAACTATACATTAATAATTAAAAAAATTTAAATCATATATGAGACGTTAATACACTAATGTAGTATTGATTTAAAAATTTTAAATTTTATTAAAAAATTACTGAATTGGTTTATTAGGAGTTGATTTTATTACATCTGTTATAAAATCATTATAAAATAATTGAATTACATATTTCTACAATATATTTTTAATTATGATATCAAATTCATTATTATTTTTAATATCATTAAATTCATTAAATCTGATTAGGCTAAAACGTTAGTAAAAAACAAATTACTGAATTGGCATCGAAATTTAATAAAAATGATTTTGGAAAAGACATAAATAGGTGAATTAAAAAAGGAATTTGAACAATTATAAGTTAATAGAAATTATATACTTTTTAAGATTCTATTATATTTTAATCATTATCTTATAAAAATAAAGAAAACTAACAATAACTTTGACGTTATTTTTTCACGGCAACTTTAATTTGATGACTATAATGACCGTAGTTTAGGCAAAAAAGTTGATGAGCAATTTATTAGACCTATGAAAGGTTAGAAATTGGCCAGGAACGAGTACTAAAAAAACTCATCTCCTTTATTTCGCATCCTTTTTCTTTTCTTTGATCTTCTGTATTTTTCATTCTTTAAAAAAAACGTCCTCTAAGATAAATGAACCTTATTAATTAATTTATTCAAGTTTTTTTATATATATATTCACACCGGTTTTCATTTTCTTATTAATAGGAATTAATATATCCTAACACTCAAATAATAATTGTAATCATAAACAACTCAAATAATTACTTACTGCTTGAACTTTATAAATACCCCAAACAAGCTATCAATAGAATTTAGTTTCTAACAGATTTTCAATACACCCGTGATAGTTTTTTATTCTTTTGACAGAACATCCGGGTTAGTAAATAATGAGTACTTCAAACAGCTAGCAAGATACAATAGTTACTTTCAATAATGGTCAATAAGAACTACTTACAACAATGATCAAGAAACAATAGCTCCAACTAATGAGACATCAAATTTACTCAGAAGAAGATTAAGGTATGGTGTATATAGCAATTTTCAATGCACCTTGAAACTACAATTATAAAATGAGTAAAGTATCAAATTAGTTCGTCACTTTTGGAGATGCTGTCAATTTGGTTCCTGAGATTTAAAAAATATTAAAATGATCATTGACATTACATTCCGATTGTCACGTTAGTCTCTGTCATTAGTAATCTCTTAACACCGTTAATAAATGTGTGATGTGGCACGTTAACATGCCACCTGAACGCATACGTGAAATTTCTATATCAGTTTCTTCTACTTGTCACGTTAAAATGACATAATTTAGGTGATCATCTTTTTCCCCAAAATGTTAAAACCTTAACGACTACTTTAACATTCATGCTTTCATTCTATTTTTCCTCCTACTCATACTCTTATCCAATTCTTATTCTTCTCCTATTCATCTTTCTCCATCTTTGTAGTTCTTCTTCTATTATTTTGTGGTCTACCATGTCTGCTAATTCAAGCACAAAGGGGAATGTCACGTCAAACCGTCTTTGCTATTGTCGTAGAAGAGTTACCATTCAAACAGGAAGGACGACAAGGAATAATGGGAGACTCTTTTATGCTTGTCCATTACCACAAGTAAGTAATGTTAATGGTGTTTTTTGTGCAAGATTGAACATGGGTATTTTGTTCTTTTCGTGGGTTGATGAAGACATTGATGTTGGTGCAACTGAAATAGGTAGAATAGAACCAATACCAGACTTTGGTCTAAGGTTGAGACGGAAGATTCTGCAAAGAGAAGTTAGGGTTTTAACATTTTGGAGAAAAAGATTATCACCTAAATTATGTCATTTTAGTCTCTTTAATGTTAATTTAGTCCCTCCTTACGTGGTAAGTAGAAGAAATTGATGTGGAAGTTCCACGTGTGCGTTCAAGTGACATTTAACGTGTCAAATCACACATTTACTAACGGTGTTAAGAGACTATTAACGACAGAAACTAACGTGGCAAACGGAATATAAAGTTGAAGATCATTTTGACATTTTTTAAATCTCAAGGACCAAATTGACAACCCCTCCAAAAGTGAGGGCCTAATTTGGTACTTTACTCATTATGAAATATAACCTTTATTTTTTATACTTCCTTCTTTTAGTATGTAATTAATCACAAGAAAAAGAACCATACGAAAAGAATCGAAAAAGAGCTTTTATAAGTTGAAAATGAATGAAGAATCATACAAATGAATGAAGAGTCATACAAATGATTTGAACTTTGAATCGTCAAAAGGAACTTTAAAAATCAAGATGGTTCCAAATGTATATATAATAATCAATGTCGTTTTCGATTTTAAACTATATAATAAGAATTAGATTTTATTTTAACTTTGAAATCCCTCAATTTATTCTCATCAAAAGCATGACATATATTGTTGTTAAATACTTTTTTTAAAAAAATGAAATTACTTAAAAAATGAAATTTCAAAATTAAATATCAAATTAATTATCTCAATATATTTCAACAATTTGTTTTATTCATTAATTTCATGTAACATCATAACATGTTTGATTGTTAATTATTTTTTAATTTAAAATTAGCTTTTTCGAATCACACACAAAAAAAATCTTAATATCTCCTCCAAATTCAAATATTAATACGAAATATACTTTTTTCCTTAATATCTACAAACAAATTCGACACACGGTCAATTGTATTTATTGTTGTTATTGAAAAACAACTAAGTAAATGAAAAACAGGTAATGTAAATTTATTTAAAAAATAAATATTTATAAATAAATTAGAAAAGGAAATATGATTTTTTTAAAAATGTAACTTTTTTGGGCACATAAATAAAAAAAATTAATGTCTACCGATGAATAAATCATGTAAATTGTTCATTAAATTAAAAATAGAGAAATGAACAAAAGAAAACAATAATATTATTAATGTATTATTTTTTGTGAATTTAAAGATAAATATATTTTCATTTGAATAATATTAATTATTATTTAATTAAGTATAATTTTATTTATGCTATTAAATATTTTAAAATTTTAATTTATTTATGCACATATATTTTAAAAAATATATTAAATATAATAAAAAAGTTTGTATAATTTAAAGAAACCCTTGCGTCATAAAATCTAGTAAAATTGAAAATAAACTTATTTTCCACATTATGGATGTTAAGATTTTTACATTGTTAAGCAATTAAGAATCACCTTAAATGTTGTTAAAAAAAATCATCTTAAATGTAACTTACAATAGATAGATTATTAATCTTAAATTTAATATATTTGTATATTAATTGTTTGAATAATATATATTTTTATAAATTTTAGGATTAAACACGTTTTTGTTCCTAAAAATTAAAATATAGCAATTTTTATTATTAAACCCTTATAAACTTGTAGAGAACTTTTAGTCCTTCTTTTCTCAACACAATCAATCTTCATTGTTAACAATAAACCATCAATTTGTAAAAACTAGAAAGTTAGTTGAAAGTTGGAATGTTACATTCGACAAAACTAACTGAAAAGCTAGCTAGTAGCTAAAAGCTGAAAGCTGGTAACCGAAAGTTAACTTATTAGATTATAAATGTTCGATAAAATTAGCTATTGAAGTAGCTGAAAGGAATAAAATAACAGAAAAATAATAAAATTAATATTTATTTAAGAAATGTAATTAGGAAATTAAATAAATATATTGAAGATAAAACGGAAGAAAATATAAAAAACTAGAAGTTAACATTTTAAAACACTATTAGAAAATACACTTTCAACATCGGTTATTTAGAACATTCTACATCGGTTCTAAAACCGATGTTGAAAGTGTCAATGTTGAATGTATCAATGTTAACATCGATTAAACTGATGTTAACATATATATGACAACATTGGTTCTGTAAATACCCGATGTTAAACACAATGAACAACAATAAAAAAAAAGTGTACGCATGATGAACGTTGACATCGATTTTGCAGTAAAACCGATGTTAATATGTTATATTAACATCGGTTTCCTAGAAAAACCGATGTTAATGTAATATATTAGCATCGGTTTCTTACGATAACCGATGTTAATATATTCCATTAACATCGGTTTTTCTAGAAAAACGATGTCAACGTTGATGATGCATACACTTATTTGGTGTAGTTCTTTGTGTATAACATTGGTTATGTGTAGATAATCGATGTTAATATACAAATGTTCACATCGGTTATTTATAAATAACCGATGTTAATATACAGGCGTTGACATCAGTTATCTACAGATGACCGATGTTAAAATACAAACGCTGACATCGGTTATACACAAATAACCGATATTAATATACAAACGTTAACATCGGTTTTCTATTACAACTGATGTTAAGGTTCATGTCGACATTGGTTTTTGTAAATAACCGATGTTGTTTATCATATTAACATCGGTTTTTGTTAATAACCGATGTTGTTTTCAAGTTTTTTTTTATATATACTTTATGTTTTTACAGTAAATTCAAAATTGTACCTGTTAAATGCAATTTCAAGCCCAATTCACAGCAAATAAATATTTTATTATGCTTTCAAGCGGTTTTAATGATAATAAACATCAAATAATTTATTTATCATAAAGAACAATCATCAAATGAATTCAATGTTCACATTACATAGAAAATGTCAAAAATGTTAAACCAAAGTAAACTAAAGCTAAAGATAATGTCCCTAAATCCTAGGCCTGATCTCTAACTCGAAGATAAAATTGTGCCCACTGGATCCGCAATGCCTTTAATCTCTCTGGCTCCAATGGTTTAGGATCGTTAAAATACTGCATGATGAAATAAATCATAATAAGTTAATAATGTAATACAAATTATAAATAAATCGATTTTGTTTGAAATAAACTTACCGCTTCACAATTATTCTTAAAAGTTCCTAAAATGATGGTGGACATCCAGTGCATCACATAGTAGCCGCACTCAGTACTTCCTTTTTGTCTATTACACTAAATACATAATGAAATTTGGATATTAATTAAACAACTAGTGTACAGACACATAAAGAAATATATATAAGTGGAAGTTTTATGTAAATGACGTACCTTGACGACAATCCACCTAGCAGAAGCCTTTGATTTAGGCTGTGGAGCATCATCAAGACCTTTTAAAGCACTGTTCCAGATGAGTAACAATTAAAAACTGGTGTTGTACATTGAGGTATTACAATGCAAATGTATTGAAAAGAACACTAACCTATTAATAATCCCCTTAAGGTAGTTGTCTGGCCTGTTATGCAATGAACAAAACCAGACAACTAGGTGTTCCTTGGGCAGGATGACCACCATCTGCCAGTGTCCGCTGCAGTGGAACCTAAAATGGGTTAGTACATTAGTAAACATTAATTAAATTTAGTTATTTTGTGACTTACCCATTTAGGTAGGCTCCAAGATAGACATTGCATTGTGAACTCTGCATCCAACTCTTTATGTAACTTTCAGACTCAAACTGCGATTGCCCAGACCTCTGAATGGACTGTGGCTTGAGGAATCCATAGATATCAGAATTCCCCACTCACATACATGTTTCAGTGAGATGCCTGTTTATGTTAAGTCAAAGTTAAATATTTATGAATTGAAAGCAATAACTTAGGTAATTAAAAGTAATATAAAATAACTTACAGAATCCACAACTGTAACACTGATATGCTGAGACATTGACCACCGTGTGCGATTTCGGAGAGGTCTTCGTGCTTTATGAAGAGGGGGAAATCTGGATTAAAGACCCCGGACACGGTGGCATCCCATCTAACCTAATAAGGCCTCAAGAAAAGCTCTGGGATGACCAATGTCATCAAATAAAGCAAATCATCGACCTCCGAATCAGGCTTTGGAAGTGGTTTTGCCGGAGACACAGCTACCTATTCATGAAACAAAGTTAAATAACCTAATTTGAGGCACGCTTAATGAATTAATTTAAAAATAAGAAACATATAGTAAGGACAATAAGTACCTGCTGTGATAAAGACTTGACCAGATGTGTCGGCCAAGCAAGGAAGGTGTGAAGTGCCTGCCCCACTAAGGAAACATCATCAGTAGGTACAAGAACTGGAGCCTCTACATCTGTAACCTCCTCCACACTCACCTTTACTTGGCCAGGCAACAAAGGAGTGTTATGAATAACAATGGATCCCTTATAAACTCTCCCCATGACAACCAGGCGGGCAGGATCTGCTTCTATGTACAAGCCGCACTTGTCAAAGTCACCCGTCTCAGGATCGTTTCCTGAGGGATCAACGCAACTCCCCTTTGTGCTCACTTGAGGACCGGAGGGACCAACCAAAGGGTCAGGAGGCACTACAAGTCCCTGAGATTGCATCTGCGACTGAAGCTGGGACTGCATGTGGCTGAAGGATGCCATGACCTGCCGCGTCACTTTCTCTGTGATGGACTCCTCTAGCTGGTCCCTGATTTGCTGGGTCAGCTGCTGCAATTCATCAGGAGGCAGAGAGGAAGCACTGCGGGACGTCCGTGGAGCCGATCCAAAGTATTGCTTGATGGTGACACCGGCTCCAGCAGCACGGACACGTCTAGGGTGCTCTGGACGTCCAATAGTAGCGGCGATAACATCTTGACGTCCATGGGGGACGAAGGATCCCTGTGTGGCCTGCTCCTCAAAGGAATCTTGCACAGAAAACACACAGTGGTACATGACATTCACAAAATATTGAAATATAATTGTAATGGTTAGTTGAAAATGACTTACAATCTTCTCAGCGATTTCCTTTGCGGCCTCAGTCGTCATCTCCCCTGTTTTCTTCGTGCGGGCCATCTTCCACTTCACGTGGCGTCTGACCGGGGATGGAGGGTCGATGACGCCATCAACGCTTCCTGACTGTGCAGCTTCCTCCAGCTTCTTCTTCGTCTTCTCATCCAGGAGCTTCTGCTCCAAATAATCATAACCCCCACGAGACAAAATGTGGGGGGCAGTATTCTGATTCTGGATGGCATGTGCCTTCTTGAAAAATAACTTAAATGTTTGAAATTGGTAGAATGAAGTATAACAACATCATGTTTTTTGAAAAACAACTTAAATGGCAAGGAACATATCTCCCAAGAAGGGTCTTTGCGAGTCTGGCAAAACTGGGCCCACTTTTCCTTGCTTATGTCGTATTTCTCACAGACAGTGTCCTCAACACCGTCCTGATCGGCTGCAAGGGCCCATTTCCTCGTGAGGTCTGATTTAAACTACCTCCATCTCTCCCCGACGGTCTGTAGTAACTTCCTTTTCGTCCTACTGTTAGAAGCCTCTGGGATATCAAATTCCGCCTGACAACATCAAATAAAGTTTATTCATTACAATAATGTACTTTTTGGCTATTAATGAAACAAAATCAAATAAGAAAAGAAAAATACCTGAATATCCTCCCAAATCAGGTCCTTCTGAGCAGTAGGGACCTCCTTCCAGTTCTCGTAGGTGACGTCCACCTTATCACGCGCCACAATCCCCAAATATGTTCTTAATTTCTTCCTGTGGGGACTGTCGGCCTTCCCGGTAGCAGGATCAACATGCACCACTGGTCTCTCAGCACCAGGTGGTCTAGTGGACAACGATCGTAGACGTGAGGCTTTGCGTGTCCGCTTCATGGCAGACGGCGAAGCCGATGCGTTCGAAGGAGGAGGAGGAGGAGTGGAGGCAGGTGGAGAACCCATGATCTTTTATACAATAACATACAACAACATATAAAATAGGATTAATCAAAAGAGAATTAGTCATAAGTTTTTTTTTGGAAGGCAAAAGTATAATATTATTAATAAAACATAATAATACCAGAGGTACTGAGGACATCAAATACAAGACACCCAAGGTGCCACCTTCCAAAAACAAAAAACCCAACAAAACCCCAGCGCAGAAGGAGACAAGACAAATTAACCAAATGACTCCGAAAGATTGGTAGACCAATGGTTAAATAAAGTATTGAAACCTTTCTCACTAGCTTTTAACCAAGACCAAGCAAGAAATAAAGCATCATCCATGACTTTGGGAGGGTCAAAAGGGGTGCCCTGAAAGTGATTTAGTTGTGCTTTTTAATTGTGATTTGGGGCAACCATGTTATAAAAAGTCTATTACATGTAATCAACAATCAATGTATGCTTGATGGAATATAAATACTATATCTTCAGAAATACACATGTACATGGCATCCTTAGGACTACACTGTAATTTACAAAACAAAAGTTGAAAGGAAAGATATTGAGCTGGTAGACGAGGAAGAAGCACAGATTGGTGCTGATCGTTCTAGTGCAACCTCTAATAAATCTGAGATTTATAAGGAGGAAGCACGAAATGTAGCACAGAAGCATAAACCAAAGAGGGTGGAGAGTGTCAATGCTGATGCAGAAGCCTTTAGTGATCAATGGAAAATTCAGATTGCTTTATGCATTCTGATGCTGAAGTACTAGAACATACGAAGAAAAGAGATACAGGCCATCAAAGTGTGTCATTGGAGAATAAGACAGGAGATTCAACTGTGCTGATTATAGGAGATTCGGCTAAAGTTGTGATAAAACAAGACATGAAGGGAAGAAAGCATAAATATGGGTTTAACAACAATAAACATGAGAAGACAGAGAAGAAAAGGGTGGTGGATGATGAAACTGACGACAAACATGAGTTGTATGAAGTCCTAAGGATACCATCTAAAACAAAATACTGATGCCTCAATCAGAGAAAAATGTAGCTGTCACTTACTTGCTTTGGTGACCTCTGTCTCTGCAGAAAATTACATTAGACGATGTTAATCAATTCTCCTTCATCATGATCATTTCGATTAGCATGAACATCGTTAGCTTCTTCTTCTCCGACAACGTTAGGAGTGATTTGAGCGGTCAAAGGACTAACATAGGTGTCCATGTATGAATCATCATCTTCTACATTAACACCAATTGTTTTGCCCTGCAAAACCATGCACCACCTTTCATCACAAGGGTTTTGCACGTAAAATACTTGTCTAGCTTGTTCTGCCATGATGAAAGGGTCATTGTGGTAACCAAGTTTCTTTAGGTCTACCAACGTAAATCCTATATCATCGGTGCGCACACCAGTGTTGCTGTCAACCCATTTACATTTGAAAACACATACCGTAAATTTC
Source organism: Glycine max (assembly GCF_000004515.6). Classification (NCBI taxonomy): domain Eukaryota; kingdom Viridiplantae; phylum Streptophyta; class Magnoliopsida; order Fabales; family Fabaceae; genus Glycine; species Glycine max. The sequence goes on along the minus strand of NC_016088.4, from coordinate 8,683,381 downwards.
ACATAGTTAAGCTCCCAAATTTCATCAATGAACCCAAAGTAAGGGATGAAAGCTACACAGGGATTGGCGTCATTGACACTTGCAAAGTGTTGAGATTCAACCCTTAGGGTGACCCTGCTGTTCTGCATTGTACTTTTGTCATCTTGTGCTTTTGTGTAAAATGAATACCTGTTTATGTCGTATCCTTGCCAGGTTATAACATTTCTTTTAGGTCCATCTGCTAGCTTTCTTAATGTTTCTGAAGCATTCTCATCTTCAAAGATTGTATCTTTAAATTAATCACAGAAAGTCTTGTTATGCTTTTTCAACACCCAATTCTTTGACATTTTCTGATTATTCTGTTTGACTAAAGTTTCATGCTTAACTATGTATGGCAAAACTTCATTACTGTTGTTCAAGACATACAAGTGAGCTTGTAACAAATCTTCTACACTTGGAGTGATCACATGCAGTCCTCTTGAACCCTTACCACCCACTCTGTCATCATGCCGAGACTCAGGAAGCCCAACAGGTTTAGCCTTCTCTAAGTATTCTGAACAAAATTCAATGGCTTCTTCTACAATGTACCTCTCAACAATAGATGCTTTTGGACGATATATATTCTTTGTATACCCTTTTAAGATCTTCATGCATCGCTTAATCGGGTACATCCACCATAGATAAATAGGACCACAACATTTGATTTCTCTGACCAGATGCACAATCAAGTGAATCATGATGTCAAAAAAAGCAGGGGGAAAATACATCTCCAACTGGCACAATATAATTGCGGCCTCATTTTCCATCTCATCAAACTTGACTGGATCAATGACTTTGCTACATATAGCATGGAAGAAAAAGCACAGGCGAGTTATCGCTAACCTGACTTTGTTTGGCAAGATGTCTCGTATAGCCACGGCTAACAATTGTTGCATGAGCACGTGACAATCGTGAGACTTTAACCCTACAAGCTTAAGCTCCTTCAACTGCACAAGGCTCTTAATATTTGAAGAGTATCCTTGTGGAACCTTCACCCGACGAAGACACTGACAAAAACTTATCTTCTCCTTCTTGGACAAAGTATGGCAGGATGAGGCAAGTAAATTTTCTTCCCATCAGACCTTGGATGCAACTGTGATCGTATACCCATATCAGCTAGATCTTGACGGGTATTCAAGCCATCCTTCGTCTTGCCTTGAATGTTAAGGAGCGTCCCAATCACACTGTCACAAACATTTTTCTCCACATGCATAACATCAGTACAATGTCTAACGTCAAGATCACACCAGTACGGAAGATAAAAGAAAATGGACCTCTTCTTCCATATGCAGCTCTGACTTTTATCCTTCTTTTGGGTCTTCCCAAATACAGTATTCAAGTGTTGAACCCGCTGATATACCTGCTCACCAGTCAACGGTATCGGCACAATATCATGCTCTTGACTTCCATTAAAAGCTTTTTTCAGTCATCTGTAAGGATGATTGAGTGTTAGAAAGCGGTGATGCCTACTGTAGACAGTTTTTCTCCTATGTTTAAGTTGTATGTAACTTGTATTTTCTTCACAGATGGGGCATGCATGATGACCCTTAACACTGTAACCGCTGAGATTCCCATATGCTGGAAAGTCATTAATGGTACAAAAAAGCATTGCACGCATTTCAAAGGTCTCCTTGCGAAATGCATCAAACACTACAACCCCCTCGTCCCACAACTTTCTCAGATCTTCAACCAACGGACTTAGATAAACATCAATATCATTTCCTGGCTGTCTTGGGCCCGATATCATCATAAACAACATCATGTATTTTCACTTCATGCACAACCAAGGAGACAAATTGTAAATTACTAGTAGAACTGGCCATGAACTGTGTTGAGTGCTTAAGGTGCCATATGGATTCATTCCATCACTGGCTAGTCCAACTCTAAGATTTCTTGGCTCTTTCCCGAAATCTGGATACAAACCATCAATCTTCTTCCACCGCAAGCAATCAGCCGGATGACAGACCATTACATCAGAAATCCTTCCATTTGCATGCCATGTAAGGTCTTTTGTGTCATCCTCATTAGAAAAAAGACGCTTAAACCTTGGAATGATTGGAAGATACCACAAAACCTTCGCTGGGGGGCCCTTGTTCGAGTTTTCATCAGAACTGCTTTCTTCTTCATTCTTCACTTTGTACCGTGAAGTCCCACAGATAGGGCATTTGGACATTTCTTGGAATTCATGCCTGTACAGTATGCAATCATTGGGGCAAGCATGAATCTTCTGATACTCCATACCCATTGGACACAATATATTTTTCGTCTTATTGTAACTTTTAGGCAACGTGTTGTCCTCTGGAAGCAGATTGTGCACTACCTCAAGCAGTGAGGTGAAACTTTTGTCACTCCACCCATACCTGGCCTTCACATTAACCAGACTTAACACATCAGACTTGCACCCTGCATACAAAGGCTTCTTAGAATCACTCTGCAATCCTTCATACACAGGGGTGTGTGCTTGCTGGAAAGACTCTTGTCCAAGGTCACAAATCATGTCCTCTAACCGATCTCCCATTTCTACATCAAACGTTTCAGATTGGGACCCACTCTGCATGTCTATGACTTCACTATGCCATATCCACGTCGTGTAATTCTTCTTAATCCCATCACACAATAGATGGTCTCGTATGTCATCGAGTAATTGTCGTCTTCCATTCAAACAGTTGATGCAAGGACAATAATATTTTCCTTCTTCATTTGGTCGACCTCTTTCTGAAGCAAATTGCAAGAACTGTTCGACGCCATCCTCATATTCTTGGCTCATGCGACTTTTATTCATCCAACTTCGATCCATCTAAGCAATTCCATGCATGAAAATCTCACTTTTTTATTTATAGGTGTGGTCTTATCCCATTTAGGAAAACTGTCTTTTATGTTAGCTTCAAACGTCAGGGTTACCATTATTTACAAAAATTTGACTAAATTTCGACAGTATTTCGCATTGGTCTCTAAGTACACGACATGACATCGGTGAAATGAATTTCCCGATAATCAAGTATGCACTCAGAGAACAATATGAAATGCATTGAATCGAAATTTAATCAAATTAATGAAAATAATAATAACCTTCACGAACGAATCTAACATAAAAATACCAGTCTCCCCAAACTGTCCAAACGGACAAATCAAGACTAAATACAATGACTAATGCAAACTGTCCGCAAGAGTCATTGCATTCAGTCTCAAACGGGAATCTAAGGTTCACTCAACATGAACAACAGTTGTTTATATAGCAAATTACATTGATCACATACAAGAACATACAAAAGGTAAAATTCAATTACAGACAAATATAGACATCAGCAGTTGATTATGTAACTAATTTAAAATGTTGGGTTTGAAGGGTGCTTATGATTTATTATTGTAGTTGGGTATATGTGTGTGTGTGGGTGTGTCTGTGGTTCCTTCAGGTTTGACACTGCACAAACTCTTGTGTCAAGGTTCCTTCAGGTTTCTTCTTTTTTCGAGGACGAGGGTGAGAGCCCCGTTGAGTCTGATGAAACAAAAGTCCAAACTTGGAGCAGCCAACACTACAGGAACGAAGCTGTGGTTGTTGTTGCTGCTCCACGGTTGCAAAAGTATTCTAGTTTTGATGACCAGAGTGGGGAGAAGCCTCTGCTTTTGCCCATTCAAAGCTTGAAATCTCGCTCATCTGAAGAAGATATTGATGTTCAATCTCTGAACATGTCAATGAGTTCTAAAAGATTTTCAAGCTATTCAAATAGAAAAGCAGAAGTTGAAGTTGTTGATGTTGATGTTGATGTTGATGTTCAATATCTAAATAGGTCAACAACCTTCAAAAGGTTTTCAAGCAATTCAAATAGAAATGCAGAAGTTGAAGCTGATGGTGTTGATACAAATGTTTAATCTCTAAATAGGTCAACAATTTCTCAAGGATTTTCAAGCAATTCCAATAGAAAAACTGAAGTTATAATGTTGTCTTCAAACACTTATGTTATAATGTTGTCTTTAAACACAGAGGATTCAGTGAGGAAGAAAGGCTTCTACAAGTCTTGTCCTCCACCACCGCCACCAACAATGTTTCAGAAATCAGTGTTCATGAAGCCAAGGTTCGATGGTTCATCCAACGAAGCACCTTCCTTCAATAAGGAGTTGAAGAGAAGCTTCACAAGTGAGAGAACCACACCAGTGGGAAAGAAAAGTCATGAAGAAAATAAATCCATGCAAGGCACATTGTTTAGAAGTAACAAGTTCATGGGGCATGCAAGTGTGCGTCTTATGTCACAGCCAGCTGAGAAAGAAAGCCTTCTTGTGGAATCTGACGATGATGATGATGACGATGACACAGAAACCAAGGACCAAGACATTGAAGGAGGAAGAACCGTTGCTCAGAACAATGACAGGGGAAAGGGTCCACCTGTTATTGGTGGAGAAAGTTCAAAAACAGATGGTGATGAAGGACCAGATGTGGATAAGAAGGCTAATGAGTTCATTGCTAAGTTTATAGAGCAACCAAGGCTTCAGAGAATCGAGTCAATCAAGAGGAGTGCAAGAAACTCTTCAAGGTAATAATATTGAAGATGGATACATATCATATCCTTCTATTTACTACATTAGTTAAATGGAATGTAATTAAATTGACGTGTATGTTTATTTCCACAGCTTAAGGTTGTAATTGGATTGTTGTCCTCTTCCCCTCCCCATGAATATCTATCGTATAGATAGATTAACTGATTTTACCTGTGCTTTGCTCTAACTTCAAATTTTTTTGTGTATTTTCAACTTTCTGTTGTGTGTGTGTGTGTGTATGTGGGTGTGTGTGTGTGTGAACAGTACAACCTGCATTTCAAAGATAGCTTTAGGGGGGGACTATTCATAGATACTCATTAGATGTTAGATAAGTTAGTCAAACAAATACAACAATTTATCTACCAAACAATGGTATTGGGCTTACAAATTCATTATTTGTTACAGCAATATATCAAACAATTCTAAAAGTATACCTGTAATGCATACAAACAATTTGACAGTAGTTTTCGAATAAAACATATAAATACCTGAGTTTAAGGCTTCAGCACAATTCACTTTCCAGCAATGACCGCAAGACCAGTTTTAATTAATTTCGAAACAACAATGACCTCTGGCTTCTCAACAATGCCTATCACCATAGGATAATTTCAAAGTCAACAGAAGCACAATAAATCTTATCATAATAATAATAGGAAGAATTTTGTAATGACTTATTACAAAAAGAAAATTATCTGAAGCCGATATAATGTTTACGAACATGCTAAAATGGTAGGAAATAACAAATTATTCTGTATTATATGTTCCTCTAACTCTGGCCCGGTTGTATCATTACCAAAAATTTAGAAAATTACATTCTTCTTTTAATATCTTCTAATGGGCAATAAGGTGCTGGAACCTTTATGTCTTCTAGACAAGGTAAGAGTTTTAAAAAAAATCCCATTCCCTCTTAGGAAGGTAACCACAACACTCAGTTGAGGGCAGTGTCAGTAAGTCATTTTGATTTGGAACAAAAATGATTTCTACTGCAAGTAGAAACCAGTAGTGATCTGTTTCTGTTTAATCACTACAAAATATTAAATCCTTTTGATTTATGAGTTTCTCAAACTTGTTTATTCACTTCATGCAGAACTAGGAAACTGCTGTGGAGCAACCGAGTGAGTTCTAATGTTATATACTCCTTACAGCACATGCATAGTGACACATCAACATTAGCTGTTGGCGGAATAGATGGTATCTTAAGATTGCTAAATCAGAACGATGGCAGTGTTGTTTCGAGTTGTGTTATAGGAGATAAATTGTTTTCACTAGATCCTCTGTTTTTGAATAATAAATTGTAACCTTTTTGGATTCTTTTTTGACAACATCGTTTTCACTCTAATTCAAATTTTTGAGGATAGGACACAGAGTAACATTTTTGTAGTAAAAGTGAAAACAAAAAATCCTCACTTGCTCACAACAAACAGTCCTTTATTTGTCTTGCATTCTGCATTCATACAAATATTTATGAAAAGAAAGACAATTGTTCAATGCATACCTTGGAATGTATTTGCATCAATTATTAGAAAATTTATTAGCATATATTCAATGTATATTTTGGAGTGCAGAGTGGGATCCTTGGGGTGTTCCAGATGATTACAGATGTGAGGTGATTGAGAATGATGCACCAGTTCCCAAGCATGTTCCTCTCCCTATAGAATTTGACAAGACGCTAGAGGCACTTTGATAGAACCAGCAGGGCTACTGGCTTCGAGGGCCTGCTCCCCCAAGAAGAAGAAGAAGGAGAAGAACTAAGAAGGAGAGGAATTCTGTGTTTTTCATTGATTTCCCACTTGCTTAATTACATGGCTATTTATTATGATTCCTTACTAACAGAATTTGTCTCTTTGTGATTATAGGAATATTACAAAATGCCCAAATCTGTTAGGGATGTCCCCTGATAATAGACAACTTTTATTCCTAGCAAGATCATGATCCTAGCACAACCAATCTTCTATACAAAATCCCTGAGGTATGCTAGTTTCGTAATCTTTCTTTTGGGCTTCACCATTTGCACCCCTGCTTGCACCTCTGGTTCTGCTTCTTTGTTTCTATTTTTCTGTTGCTGTGTATGCTTCCCTATCACACTTTCAATCAGGGAATCATATCCCTGCTGCCAGCTCTAGTGAATCACCATCAAGTGAATGGATCTAATGTCTTCTTCCTATCCAGGTTCTTCTAAATTTACTGTCTATTGTTTATAAATGTTGTAATTATGAATTAAACCGTAGAATTAAAATGTAATCTTGTTTCTCCCATATTTCTTTATATGATTGATTACATTTATCATAATTATCTTGTAGGAGAATTCTGGCGCGAGGAAGAGAAATTTGTCTTTCTAATATCCTAGAATAAAAATTTGTCCATATCATGCCACTTCACCCCTAATCACTCTCCACCGCAGTTAAATTTTCAAACCCCCCAACCCCGATTTGGATTTGGCATACACTCCTATAGTCCTATCACACTTGACTCGAACTCTGGGTTTTTGGTTCAATTTAGTCCTAGACAAGCATTTTTTCATTTCCCCAAATGCATCAGTTTTTATTGAATTCATTCAAGGACAAGCATTTCGTTAGAAGACAATCCCAAAACAAAAAATGGGTTCTTGTCCTTTTGTTTACTGCAATTACTAATTGGATTCTATATTGAGATTTGTTCAACAAGCATCCACTAACTGGGGGGAGGGGGAGCATGAACAAAAGGTACCACATAATCCGATTGTAGGTAAACAAGGGGTGCAGTGGGAGCTATGTAGACATGCAAATGGAAAAAGTTAGTCTGAGCCCAAGGGGTGCAGTGGAGGAGCAGAAAGAAGAAGTTATCGAGGTGGCAGAAATGGATCAGAAGCAAAAAGACTTGGTGGTCTTGTCTGGTGCCAAATGGCCAGCCATTAGAAGGCTCATCTCAAAGCATAAGGTGGATATTTTTTGTATTCAAGAAACTAAGAAAAAGAGCTTTAATAAAGGTATATGTCAGTCCATATGGGGGGATTCATCTGCCTCCTGGGACAATGTACCTTCAGTTCAGGCTGCTGGTGGGTTGTTATGTTTATGGAATAATTCTGTTTATGAGGTGGAAAGGAGGGAGAAAGGTAGAAACTTTCTAATGCTTGAAGGTAGGTGGGTCAATAATAAGCAGAGAATGTTTCTTGTTAATGTTTATGCCCCTTGTGACCTTGCTGGGAAGAGAGTTCTTTGGGATGAATTGAAGCAACTGAGGGCCTCTAATCCTCCTAGTGTCTGGTGTTTTCTGGGGGATTTTAACAGTATTAGAAGCCAAGAGGAAAGAATTAGTTCCTCTCAAAGAACTGCTGATCTCTCGGGTATCTCAGACTTCAATCAATGGATATCCGAGATGGAGCTCCAAGAGATTAAGTGTGCTGGTAGCAGTTTTACTTGGATTAGGCCCAATGGAAGTGTCAAGAGCAGGCTTGACAGATTCCTGGTTTCAGACCAGTGGTTGTCTATTTGGCCTGATAGTTGTCAACATGTCCTCCCAAGGGACTTTTCTGATCATTACCCAATCATTTTGCAAACTAAGATGGTGGACTGGTGTCCTAAGCCTTTTCGGGTAGTTGATTGGTGCCTTCATCATAAAGGGTATCAAAGATTGGTGAGGGAGGCTTGGAGTAGTGCTGAGCAGGGGGGCTGGGGGGGATTTGTGCTCAAAAACAACCTGAGGTACTTAAAAGATGTCATAAAGCAGTGGAGTAAAGATTATGGGTTCATTAGTGCCAAGGGGATTTAGAAAATTCAGCAGAAGCTAAATGAAGTGGAAGATCTAGCCTCTAATAGAAGTCTATCTGAGGATGAGATTAAGGCTAAGAGAGCCTTACAGCAAGATCTGTGGGAGGCCTCAAATGCCTATGAATCTCTTTTGAGGCAGAAATCTAGAGCAAAGTGGTTAAAAGAAGGTGACTGCAATTCAGCTTATTTCCACAAAGTCATAAATTTAAGAAGAAATTATAATGGTCTACAAGGAATTCTCATTGATGGTGTGTGGGTTCAGAACCCCAATGTAGTCAAGAATGAAGCTGTGAATTTTTTCCTCAAGAGATTCACTGAACAACACTATTTCAGACCTACCCTTGATGGAGTTCAATTCCCCTCAATTAATTAGAGGCAGAGGGAGGACTTGATTGCTCCTTTCTCAAATCATGAGATCAAGGAAGCTGTGTGGAGCTGTGGTGGGGACAAATGTCCTGGGCCTGATGGTTTTAATTTCAATTTTATTAAAGAATTTTAGGGAGTGGTGAAACCTGACTTTAGAAGATTTGTGGATGAGTTCCATGTGCATGGCAGCTTCCCTAGAGGCAGTAATGCTTCCTTTCTGGCTCTAATTCCCAAAGTAAAACACACTCAGTCCTTTGATGATTACAGACCAATCTCCTTGATTGGTTGTATGTACAAGGTGATAGCCAAGTTTTTAGCAAATAGATTGAGGCATGTTATATTTGTCCTTATTGATGAGAGACAAACAACTTTCATCAAAGACAGACATATCCTTCATGGCATATTATTTCTCAATGAGGTGATTGAGGAAGCTTGTAGAAGCAAGAAGCCAGTTATGGTCTTCAAGGTGGACTTTGAAAAGGCCTATGACTCAGTCTCATGGTCTTTCTTGGATTATATGCTGCAAAGAATGGGCTTCTGTCCCAAATGGAGAAAATGGATTTTTGTTTGCCTCAACTCAGCAACCATATCAATTCTTGTTAATGGCAGTCCTACAAAGGAGTTTGCTCCTACTAGAGGTTTGAGGCAAGGGAATCCTTTAGCCCCTCTGCTTTTTAACATAGTTGGAGAAGGCATCACAGGATTGATGAGGGAAGCAGTTTAGAAAAACTTGTATAGAAGTTACATGGTTGGATAGAAAAAAGAACCCACTAATATTTTGCAGTATGCAGATGACACAGTTTTTGTGGGAGAGGCTGCTTGGGAGAATGTTTTTGTTTTGAAGGCTCTGCTTAGAGGCTTTGAATTGGCCTCAGGTCTGAAGATTAATTATGCTAAAAGCCAGTTTTGGATTATAGGAGGTATGGTTAATTGGGCCAATGAAGCAGCCCAAATCCTAAATTGTAGGCAATTGGAAACTCCTTTCTATTATCTGGGTATCCCTATTGGGGCTAAACCCTCAAGCAGGTTGGTGTGGGAGCCTTTGATCAAAAAATGTGAATCTAAATTATCCAAGTGGGCAAAGAAAAATATATCCATGGCAGGGAAGGTCACTCTGATAAATTCTATCCTCAATGCTTTACCAATTTACCTCTTATCCTTCTTCAAGATTCCTCAAAAGGTAGCTCATAGATTGGTAGCATTGCAAAGGAATTTTTTATGGGGGGGGGGGGGGAGGGGGGAGATAAGGATTACAAGAAAATTCCGTGGGTAAAATGGGAGGTTATTTTCCTTCCTAAGGCTGAAGGGGGTCTGGGGATTAAAGAAATATCTAAATTCAATGTAGCTTTGCTGGGCAAATGGATATGGGCCTTAGCTTCTGATCAGCAACATTTATGGGCTAGAATCATTAACTCCAAATATGGAGGTTGGACAGAGTTCCAGTTTGGATGAGACAAAAGGGGATTTTCCTACTGGTGGAGGGACCTGAGGAAGCTTTATCATCAGAAATGTGGCTATCCAAGAAATATGGCTATGTCTTCACTTGGAGGCTCCTCAAGGACAGGCTCCCCACTAAGGGTAATCTCATAAGAAGAAATGTGGCTATCCAAGAGGCTGTTTGTCCTCTCTGTGGTCAAGTGCAGGAGGAAGTGGGTCATCTCCTCTTTAATTGTAAAAGGACAATAGGCCTGTGGTGGAAATCCACGAGATGGATTCAGGCTGTAGGACCTCTTCCAGCTTCCCCAGCAAGCCATTTTGCCCAATTTTGTGATGGGTTTGGTGCAGAAATAAATCATAGCAGATGGTGTGGGTGGTGGGTTGCTCTAACTAGTGCTATATGGCAGCATAGGAACCTCCTGATCTTTCAAGGAAATCCTTTTGATTCCTCTAAAGTCATGGAAGAGGCTATGTTTCTAGTTTAGTCTTGGCTAAAAGTTAGAGAGAAAGGCTTCAACACTAGTTTTAACCACTGGTCTTCCAACATATCGGACTCCTTTGGTTAATCTATGTGGGGTTGCCTTTCCTGTTGGGTTAGTTTGGGTTTTCTTTTGGAGGGCAACACCAGAGGTGCTTTGTATTTCCTTTCGTTCAGTACCCCTTGTATTGCTTACATTATCTTAATAATATATTATATTTTCTGCCTTAAAAAAAACTCTACAAGCAAAATATCCTACTTTGTATTTAATAAGCAATCAACAAACCTTTCTATTTCTATTTTTTACACGTTTAAAACTCAAACATATAAAATATAAAATATATAACAAACTAACAAAGATAAAGACAAAAAAAAGGAAATATAAACTCACCTCACTTTTTCACTAGAAGGAACAGATTGTACGAAGGCTAAAGGATTCAATCTTACTTCTGACGCTGATAGAGGTTAAGATATTCCAGTGGTTGTAACCTATGAACAAAGAAGCTATCAGTAAAGCAATAAATAATTATACCCATTTGAGTTCAGTTTAATTTTTTATGACAATATTGAACGCAGCTGCAAGTAAAAATGTTATTATCATCACAAATAAATATCAATCAAATTTGGTAACTAACTTAAGCAATTTGGTCTTCAAGTTGGTGTGTATTAGGCAACCAAATTGACTGGTTCAGAACTTTATTTTTCAATATTAAGGATAAATTTACCTAAATATTAATTTCTCAAACTAAATTGAAAATTTTAAAAGTTAATGATTAAATTCATTTTTGTAATATGAAAAGGATGTAAATTGATTAATAGAACTAGTATCAAAGCCACCAAATTGATGCAGTGCAACTTCTAGAACAGCACAACAATCTTATAACCTTGACAAATTTTTGCAGCTTCCTTGACAAGTAAAGACAGGCCAAACATCACCATAGATGCTTTGCCTTGTGACTCAACTTGAGGAAACCAACCAAATGATGAAATGGTTCCGGTTTTGATTACTACATGCATTCCAAGCATCATCATAGCTTAAACCACCACACTCTTTATCAGACAAGGCACCACACTGGACAGGAGAATGGGACCCCATTTTGAAATCCCTCCAGCATGTCTCATAGCACTTGTAAGCAACTATAATGACTTAGTATCGTCTTAGTCTAATTTAAATCTCCAAATTCACAGTAACATGAACGGGTAACAAAACCTATTGTTTGGAAAAATAATCATATTGCCTAGTCTCAGCTTAGTTAAATATCAATCATATTAGTTAGTCTAACTAAGGTTTCGAAACATCACAGCAGAGACAAACCATTGAACAATGGACAATGTGGTTGCAGTCACGGAAGCGCAACCCAGTTTGCGACAAAGATGAACTTAGGCAGAAGGAGAAAGAAGAAGAATGCCCTGGGAGTACCCTTTCCGGGACTCTTTCCTTTCCTAGTTTTCTTCGACCTGTGAAAGTGAGCAAATGTTAAAACGAGGAACGCCTAATGTTAAAACGAAAGGACGTACCTCAATCGATAAGTGGCAGAGACGAACTCCACAAAGACGAACTCCACAATGTGGTTGCAGTCACGGAAGCGCAGGCCAGTTTGCGACAAAGACGAACTCAGGCAGAAGGAGAAAGAAGAAGAACGATAGGGTTCAAGCGCACGGGTTGTGCAATTTTATATTTTTAATATATAATGATAACAACATCGGTTTTTTAAAAATAACCGATGTTAACATCAACTACGAAACATCGGTTTTCTTAAAACCGATGTTAACATCAACTCGATAACATCGGTTTTGGAAAAACCGATGTTAACAACGAGATACTAACATCGGTTTTTCTAAAACCGATGTTAACTACTCCATAGTAACATCGGTTATTAAAATAACCGATGTTAATATCGAGTAGTTAACATCGGTTTCGGAAAAACCGATGTTAACTAAGTCTACTTATTTACAAAAATGTCACCGCGGTTTTGTGAATAACTGATGTTAACCGTCTGATGTTATATCTAAAAATTGTAGTAGTGAAAAATGTTACTTCAAGTATCATTTTAAAAAATGATAGAAACTACTAAAAAAACTTGTTTACAAATAGTCAAACAACCTTTTTAGCTAGTAAAAAAAAGTCAAAAGCTAGCTTAAATGCATTGCCCAACATAGAGTATGTTCGACAAAACTTGCTGGAAGTTGAAAAAACTAACTGAAAACTGGAAAGGTAGCTGGTATAGTTAAAAGCTGAAAAACTAACTTTTTAAATTATAAATGTTTAATAAAACTAGGTGTATGAAGTAGTTGAAAAATGAAAAATGATAGAAAAATAATAAAATTATGATTATTTTAAAAAGGTGATAAGAAAATTAAATAAATGTATTGTTGATAAAAATAGAACAAAATATAAAAAGTTGGAAGTTAATTGGAACAAAATATAAAAATGGAACAAACTTTTGAGCTAGTAGAACAAGTTAGAAGTTAGTTAAAATATCTTGTAAAACATAGTCATAGTCGAAAGTTAGCTAGTAGCTAAAAGTTGAAAAACTAACTTATCAAATTATAAGTGTTTAGTAAAATTAGTTGTTAAAATAGTTAAAAAGTGTAAAATGACAGAAAAATAATAAATTATTATTTATTTAAAAAGCGTAATTAGGAAATTTCATAAATATATTAAAGATAAAAATTGAAAAAAAAATATAGAAAACTAAAAGTTGTATGCTAGTATTTTTAAAAACTACTAAAAAGAATTATTTATCAAACAATCAAATAAATTTTTGAACTAGTAATATGAAAATTAAAGACAGTAGTAAGAGGTTCACTTTTTTATGGCTATATTTTGAGAGACCAAAATAATATTTAAGTTTAATTTTTAATTATGATTACACACTGAATAAAAGAGAGGGTTAAATTTACCATTTTTCCAATTTTTCAACATAAAGAGGATTCATCCCATCTTATCATGAGTGTTTTATATATATATAAAAAACTAATGTTTTTTTAAACCATTTTATGTCTGTATTATTATAGCGGTAGAAAAGGTACTATACTACAAAATGTGTTGACATTAAACTACTTATTTAATTATAGTGATAGTCTAAAATGATGGGTTAACAGAGAATCAAAAGTGACCAATAAAACATGAAAAATATTTCACTTTGAAATTTAAAATGCGAAAAATAAGCTTGAAAGATATTAAATAAATATATTTATTTATAAAAAATGAAAATAAAAATATTGAAACCATACTATTAAAATATAAATAAATATAAACTAACAATTAATAATCATCTTAAATGTTTATAGCAACTAGATTTTATAAATAAATATATACTAATATTTTAATATATAAATATAGTCATGTCCCATTAATCAATTAAAAAGTACCGCTCCTCTACACAACAACCTGCCTTCTTTGTATCCAACCAAAATCATCATCTTTTAATTTTATCTAAAACACAAGCATCATCTTTTTATATATTTAAAACTCAAATTCGATATTATTGATTAACCTGAAATAATTTTATATTAATTATCTCATACACTCAGTAGTTACAAAAGCCACTCTCTAACAATGAAAGTTAGAGATAGTTATATGTTGTGTTTGGTTTAGTGTTGTACTTTGAGAAATCATATTAATAAAAAAGAAACAGAAAAAGTCGGCCTCAAGGAGTTGCTTCAAGGTGAATGGGAAAATTTAATCCATCTGAGTTAAATGTGCTGTGCAATCAAACATTTTTTTTTTATAAAAAGTAAAATTTAGGAGGAGTGGATAATCCTTTGTTCCATGACAATAAATGATTCCAAGTTCAAAAAATACTTATATTTATCTTATCTCACTTTTTATAGATGATCCTTTGGATCTTTCCTAAATAAAAAAAATAAAATAAAAACTCAAACTTATTACTAATTAGATACAAAATCTTGTCTTGTCTCACTCGACCAACCTTGGAGTTAAACCAAATACATCATTAGTATGTATTTGGATGAGTATTTACAAAATTAATTTTGAATGCAATTGATTTTACAAAATTAATTCTCATTAAAATGGATTTCAAAATGAATTGATTTATGTTTGGATATTTTTATTCTAAAACTTAATCAGTAGTAAAATTTATTAATTTTTTTTTATCTAAAACAAAAAATATCTGAAATTGCTCAAGCCAAAATTAATTTTCTACCCAAAATCAATTCTTTAATACGTAAACATTTAGCTAAACTTATATTAGCTGGTATTTCAACGAGATTGTGGAAGCCTTGACGTAAAACTAAACATGTGGTTAGCCTTCCATTTTTAAAAGTCAATATGATTTTTTTTATTCTATAAATTTATCTATATATTATTATATTATATTTTAATCATAAAATAGTAAATGTACTAACGTTTGTAATAAAGAACTTTTATATTATCACTATCCAATAAAAAATTGACATATAAAATAAAATTTATTAATTTTTATCATAATTATCTTAAAAGTCATATAATTTATGATTAATTAATAATATAAAACTTTTTTTTCAGTCTCAAAGTTTAGACATTCAACTTTCTTTAATGCATTGTTTTGGATAGTCATCCTAGTTAGTGTGGTACTACATCTTGATCGAATATTCTGTGGACACCAAAATAATTAAATGATATACTAAAAAATATATCTTTGTGTATGAAAAATTATTTACAATCATTTAAAAATTAAAAAATGAATTGGAATGTCACCCCAGCTCCTACTTGTCTTGTCTCCTACTTGTGGTGTCAGCAATGGTCCTTTTAATTAAGGAGGGGTCCTAAAGATTATGTTTCGTTTTTGTAATAGCCAACGTGATGCTTGAAAAGTGTGTCATCGCAACTATGATTTGATTCAAAACCTCCTAATATTATTCACGCGCGGGTAAGGAACTAAGGATAAGGATGAAGACCTTGGTGGCAACAATAAAAGATCCTTCAATTTCAGTTTGAAATCTTTTGAAGAGTTATATTGATATTTAATTTGTCCTTATCTTTGTTTTTATGTTGGATATTATACTAGCAATTTGTACGGTCAAAACGAGAAAGATCACGAGGAATACAAAAGCCTATTGGAATTTGGACAAATAGACCTGTGTTTTTGTGTTTTTGGAGTTCTTAAAGTTCAACAGACGTAACATTTGTTTTCGTACGAGAATCTTATTCCATTCATAGGAGATATTCATTTATCCTTCATAAAAACATTGTTTAAGAGTTTAAAATAGATTTTTTTTATTAAAAAGTGTCATTAATACATTTTTGCTATGATTTTTTTTTTGAGGGATTTTGCTATGATTATTAATGTATTCTTTGTTGGAAGCGCTCACGATCACGTTCCGCGCCCACCTTTACGTTCCAAGTCTTTTATTTTATTATTTTGAAATATTTAGTTATTTTCAATCTGGTCCATTTTTCATCATATTTAACTCATATCTTTGCAAATATATTTGCAACCACCTTCACTAACAAATCACGTACTCATCCTTTATTTCAGTTCAGACTCTCTCTAAATAGGATGCGGTGCTCTGAGTTTTGTATCACTAAACCCACTTCTCTATTCAGAAAAAAAAAATACACCATCTATTCAGAGTGAGTAAGGGTCTGGAAGAACAAAACTGTCTTTCAAGTTCGTGTGTGCGCCGTTTCGCGTTCAATTTGCAATAGCTGGAGGTACGCTCGTAATATTTTTAATTTCCGCTGTTTGATCTGAATATGCTGTTTAGATTGATTTGCATGTTTAGATCAGTATATGTATATTTTTACATTTGGTATCAGAGCCTATTTGTACCTTTGTCTTGCTTATTGGGTCATTCCTATACGGAGTTTATTTTCTGAGTATATGGATGTTATGTTTTAAGCCTCGTTAATTCAAAATAACATCAAAATTAGGAATGATATGAGTTTTCTAATTTTTCTATGATTTAAAATGTATTTTTGGGTGTCTAAATTGTATATAATGGTGTGGGTTTTTCGAAATTGAGGTAATAATTTTTATTTTTTTTATGACCCCGGCTGGAGGTTGAAGACGAAGTATTGCGGGTTTTGTTTACTGTCTTGGAATTGTTAATCTACATTATAAACTAACAATATTAAATAAAGTGTAACTTGATTCAGTGGTAGATGTGGTTTATATTACCTCTTTGTTGTGGGTTCAAATCTCAATGGAAGTTTTTTCTTCCTTGTTTTCGTTTTTAATTAATTAAAAGGAACGCGAAAACATTTTGGGCTTGTTTTGAACCCTTGCCTTGCAAGCATGAAATGACTCCCTTTGCAGCTAGGCTACTACAATTTAATTTTGTATTAGATGCAGTTCACTTATATTTATAACTTCTGAAGGATAAATCATTTATGCACAAATTGTTTAAAATTGTGTGTCTCTAAGTTATGCTGAACATGCAATATTATGTTAAATACTGGTATGCATTGGATTTGATCCTTTAAAGTTTATTACATGTTGAATGAATATACGTACAATGTTATTTTGAATTGGTATAAATGTAATTTTTATGATTCAATATTGAGCACATTTGCATTATTAAGTATGTTTATGCAAAGATTATTTTTGAATGTTAAGTGATTAATATAATTTTATTAAATTAGAGAATAGCCACAACATCTTTAATTGAGTAAAATTATATGCTAAATTTATAATCACATTAGAAATATTAATTGTGATTAATCATATGTAATGTGATGAAATCTACCCCCAAGAATTTTGTTATATTTGTATGATTAATTAGGATAAAATATTAAATTATATTTCTTAATTTATCCACAGGAATTAAGGAAAAGAACATGATTTAATAGTTTTATCATAAAGTTGCATGATGAATCTAATTGAGTAGGACTTTAGCCAACAGACAAGTTTTGTGTCACTAGATTCATATATTGAGACATGATTTACATTGGCAAAACATGGCATTTGTTTAGTCTCAAATTTTCTTAATGAGCATGTGTGTTTGTTTGCAGTTTCACAATCTATGAATATTTCTTGTGACCTTCCTATTTTGAAAGGTGATAATTATAAGGTTTGGAAGGAAAGAGTTCTCCTTCATTTGGGCTGGATGGATATTGACTATGCTATAAGGAAGGATGAGCCACCGGTTATTACTGAAACTAGCGAACCTGATGTTGTTGATCTTTATGAAAAGTGGGAGAGATCTAATCGTCTCTCCGTTATGTTCATAAAAACCAACATATCCACTAGTATCTGGGGTTCAGTTGACCAACATGATAAGGTCAGAGATCTGTTGAAAGCCATTGATGAACAGTTTACGACCTCTGAGAAGTCGCTTGCTAGCACACTCATTATGCAATTCTCTTCCATTAAGCTTACTGGAACGAGGGGTGTGCGTGAACATATCATGCGCTTAAGGGACATAGTGGCTCAATTGAAAACCCTGGAAGTTACCATGTCTGAATCCTTCCTGGTACATTTCATTTTGTGCACCCTACCTCAACAGTATACACCCTTCAAAATCTCCTACAACACACATAAGGATAAATGGTCTATTAATGAATTGATGACCATGTGTGTTCAAGAAGAGGAGAGATTGATGATGGAAGAGGGTGAGAAGGTAAATTTGACTACTTCTACTTCTGGAAAGGATAGGAAGAAGTCTGTAGGCATCAATAAAGGAAGGATTCCGACTCAACCAACAATTAAAAAGGAGTCAAAGTGTTTCTTCTGTAAAAAGAAAGGACACATGAAGAAGGACTGCCCCAAATTTAAAAGTTGGTTTGAGAAGAAAGGGTATGGAAAGCCTAAGGAAGCCAGTGGGAAGTGAGCAGTGCATCTACTCAGGGAGTAGAATGAGCTCGCATGTAGAGGCCATTGGAACGTGCGTCTTAGTTTTAAGTAGTGGCTTTAAATTACATTTGGAGAAAGTTTTTTATGTTCCTAGTTTCTGTAAAAACTTAATTTCTGTTTCTAAACTTGCACCTTTGGGATTTTATTTTAATTTTACAGACTTTGGTTTTAATTTACTAAATAAATCTGAAATTATTGGTTGTGGTCAATTGGTTTATGGTCTTTATTCGATTGAATTGAAAAATGACGCTACTTCTATGCACGTTTTTGTTGGGTTAAAACGATGTATTGTGAATGAAGAATCCTCTATGTTGTGGCACCGGAGATTAGGACATATCTCTATTGAGAGAATCAAGCAATTAGTAAATGAAGGAGTACTTAGTACTTTGGATTTCATTGATTTTGAGACTTGTGTAGATCGCATTAAGGGTAAGCAAACTAACAAGTCTAAAAAGGGTGCAAAGAGAAGTTCTAATTTATTAGAAATCATACATACAGACATATGTTGTCCAGACATGGATGCAAATAGTCTGGAATACTTCATAACCTTTATAGATGATTATTCACGATATATGTATCTCTACTTACTTCATTCTAAGAATGAAGCTTTAGATGCCTTTAAAGTTTTTAAGGCTGAAGTTGAGAAACAATGTGGAAAACAAATTAAGATCGTGAGATCAGATAGAGGTGGGGAGTACTATGGTAGATACACAGAGGATGGACAAGCACCAGGTTCATTTGCAAATTTTTTTCAAGAACATGGGATTGTTGCCCAATACACTATGTCTGGTTCTCCGGATCAGAATGGTGTGGCAGAACGAAGAAATCAAACCTTATTAGACGTGGTGAGAAGCATGAGGAGTAATGTAAAGCTTCCTCAATTTTTGTGGATTGATGCTCTTAAGACGGCTGCGTATATATTAAACCGAGTTCCAACCAAGGCTGTCTCAAAGACACCTTTTGAGTTATTCAAGGGTTGGAAACCAAGTTTGCGACATATACGCGTTTGGGGATGCCCGTCTGAAGTAAGAATTTATAATCCACAAGAGAAGAAACTAGACCCTAAGACTATTACTGGGTATTTCATTGGATATGCTGAAAGGTCTAAAGGGTATAGGTTCTATTGTCCATCCCACAACACTAGGATTGTGGAATCAAGGAATGCAAAGTTTCTTGAAAATAACTTGATTAGTGGGAGTGATCAATTTCATAACATTTCTTATTTCAGAACATTTCTTCTGAAAGGGATCACTATGAAGCTGAACCTTCTGGGACAAGTAATAGGTTGGTAGTCATTCCCACCCCTCAAGTTAAAATGGGTGTTAGACAACCAGTGATTGAAGTTCCACAAGCTGTTGAAAGTGATCATGTAGATCAAGTTGTTTGTGAGGAACAACATGATGATATTGAACAAACTGGTGAAGAACCAGTTGAACAAGTTTCTCAGCAAGATGACCAAACAACATTAAGAAGATCTACTAGAGTAAAAAAGACAGCAATTCCTAGTGATTATGGAGTGTACCTGCAAGAATCAGACTACAACATTGGAGCCAAGAATGATCCTGAGACGTTTTCACAAGCCATGAGTTCTAAGGAATCAAATTTGTGGTATAATGCTATGAGGGATGAGATGGATTCTATGGCATCTAACCAATTTTGGGATCTCGTTGAGTTTCCTGTTGGTGTAAAAGTCATGGGATGTAGATGGGTCTTCAAAACAAAGAAAGACTCAGAAGGCAACATTGAGAGACATAAGGCAAGACTTGTTGCTAAAGAATTCACTCAAAGAGAAGGAATCGATTACAGAGAGACCTTTTCCCCTGTATCTAAGAAAGACTCTCTTCGAGTAATTCTAGCATTAGTAGCTCATTTTGATCTTGAGTTGCATCAAATGGATGTGAAAACGACGTTCCTGAATGGTGATCTAGAAGAAGAGGTTTACATGAAACAACCTGAGGGATTCTTATCTAGTGTTGGTGAGCGCTTAGTCTACAAGCTTAATAAGTCCATCTATGGATTGAAACAAGCCTCCCGCCAGTGGTATTTAAAATTTCATGAAGTCATTTCTTCATTCAGCTTTGAAGAGAATGTCATGGATCACTGTATATACCAGAAGGTCAGTGGGAGTAAGATTTGTTTCCTTGTATTATACGTAGATGATATTTTACTTGCGACTAATGATAAGGGTATGCTATATGAGGTGAAACAATTTCTCTCAAAGAACTTTGATATGAAATATATGGGAGAGGCATCTTATGTCATAGGCATAAATATCCATAGAGAAAGATCTCGAGGCATTTTAGGCTTGTCTCAAGAAACCTATATCAACAAAGTTTTAGAGAGATTTAATATGAAAGATTGTTCACCAAGTGTAACTCCCATTGTGAAGGGTGACAAACTTGCTTTGAGTCAATGCCCCAAAAATGATTTTGAGCGGGAACACATGAAAAATATTCCATATGCTTCAGCAGTTGGAAGCCTTATGTATGCTCAGGTTTGCACTAGACCTAATATTGCATTCGCTGTTGGAGTCTTGGGAAGGTATCAAAGTAATCCAGGTATTGACCACTGGAAAGCTGCAAAGAAAGTGATGAGATATCTTCAAGGAACAAAAGATTACATGCTCATGTACAGACAAACAGATTGTCTGGAAGTGATTGGCTACTCTGACTCAGACTTTGCTGGTTGCGTTGATTCACAAAGATCAACATCTGGTTATATTTTTATGTTAGCCAGTGGAGCTGTGTCTTGGAGAAGTGCCAAACAAACCTTGTATGCTACTTCCACTATGGAGGCTGAGTTCGTTTCTTGTTTTGAGGCTACCTCGCATGGTGTATGGTTGAAGAGTTTCATGTCTAGCCTTAGAGTTGTGGACTCTATTTCTAGGCCATTAAAGTTGTATTGTGACAACTTTGTTGCGGTGTTTATGGCTAAAAACAACAAAAGTGGAAGTCGAAGTAAGCACATCGACATCAAGTACTTAGCCATAAGAGAATGTGTTAAAGAAAAGAAAGTGGTCATTGAACACGTTAACACTGAGTTGATGATAGTTGATCCTTTAACTAAAGGCATGCCACCAAAGAATTTTAAGGATCATGTAGTACGAATGGGACTTGGTTCCATGATGTAATTTCATTGTACGTACATTTGTTATTTTCAATGAAACTCTTATTCAGTTAGATATTTTCTCATATGGTTTTGTGCACATATTTATTTATTTCGAGAAAAATCATTCGGTTTAGATATGGAATAAACATATGGTTTATTCATTAAGTTGAGAGCTAGTGTTGAGAGACTTGATATATTGTGGTACATGGAAGATACTACTCATCATCAGAGGACCTATCACCATGACTCATATATTATGTTTCTTGTTACGGTTGATGTTGGGTTAAATGGACCAAGTGGGAGAATGTTGGAAGCGCTCACGTTCACGTTCCAAGTCTTTTATTTTATTTTATTTTATTATTTTGGAACATTTAGTTATTTTGAATCTGGTCCATTTTCCATCCATATTCAACCAATATCTTTGCAAATATATTTGCAACCACCTTCAGTAACAAATCATGTACCCATCTTTTATCTCACGTACTGATAACTTCCCATCTCACGTTCTGATAACAAGTTGAGCTCTGTGATGGACAGACTCTATAAATAGGATGGGGTGCTCTCAATTTTGTATCACCAAAATCATTCGGTTTAGATATAGAATAAACATATGGTTTATTCATTAAGTTGAGAGCTAGTGTTGAGAGACTTGATATATTGTGATACATGGAAGATACTACTCATCATCAGAGGACCTATCACCATGACTCATATATTATGTTTCTTGTTACGGTTGATGTTGGGTTAAATGGACCAAGTGGGAGAATGTTGGAAGCGCTCACGTTCACGTTCCAAGTCTTTTATTTTATTTTATTTTATTATTTTGGAACATTTAGTTATTTTGAATCTGGTCCATTTTTCATCCATATTCAATCAATATCTTTACAAATATATTTGCAACCACCTTCAGTAACAAATCACGTACCCATCCTTTATCTCACATACTGATAACTTCCTATCTCACGTTCTGATAACAAGTTGAGCTCTGTGATGGACAAACTCTATAAATAGGATGGGGTGCTCTCAATTTTGTATCACCAAACTCACTTCTCTATTCAGAAAAAAATACACCATCTATTCAGAGTGAGTAAGGGTCTGGAAGAACAAAACTGTCTTTCAGGTTCGTGTGTGCGCCGCTTCGCGTTTAATTTGCAATGGCTGGAGATACGCTCGTAATATTTTTAATTTCCGTTGTTTGATCTGAATATACTGTTTAAATTGATTTGCATGTTTAGATCAGTATATGTATATTTTTACATTCTTAATGTGAATTTCAATAATAAAAAAATTAAAAATCTTAATTAGTACTCTTTAGGCATTGGTTAACAAGACTTTTATTTTAATATACTGTTTATATATTGATTAAATTTATTTAATAAGATTGTGAGTAAGTTTCACCGTAAACGTAAATAAGACTACAGTAGTAATTTTATATTTTTTTTAATAATTTTAAGAAATAATGAAAAATACTAAATGTTAGAACACGTGTTAAAATTGTGTTACTAGTACCTCAAAATTTACATTTCTATGCCAAGTGACAAAGGAGTGCAATGGCCCATAGGTACTGTGAATATATTGGCCTAGGAGGATTCGACCCTCTTTAGTTTGTAGTTATCAATATTAGTCAATGTGTCATTGTGGATTTTAGCTTGGTGACTTTCTAATGGTCAGTTGGTCACCAGACTTTGTATGACAATAGACAAAACGAATCAATGGTTTGGATTACATAGTGGTAACTTATTATTGTTAAAATTAGTTATACTTGTGTTATTTGGATAATGAGACTTGGAAACTAGACAAATTAAAAGACAAGGAAAATTCATAATTTTAAATAATTTAATGTAACACAGTTTTACGTTATTATTCAATTACAAATTAATTATTTGAATTACTTTAAAATAATTATTTTAAAAATTAATAAATTTATCATATATAATAAATTATAATTGAATAATTAAATAAAAAAATTTATATTGTCACGGTCAATGACGTCAAACATTTTAAAATATTCACAATTGTCTTTTTATATATATATATATATATATATATATATATATATATATATATATATATATATATATATATGAGATTAAATTATATTGGTATAATTTTGACAACTATTATATTATTTAATAATTTTTAATATATAATTTTTTCTTAAAATTTATCGTTGTATTGAAAATTTCTTTCACATAGATTACATATGCAAAATTTCATATTAATCTAAAATCATTTGTTACTTGTTCATATAGATTAAAATTAACTTAATATAAACATTTTAAAATATACTAAAACATAGATCATTTGGTTATCTTATTGTTGTTCAATTTTAACAAATTTTAGCACAAGCCATCTTGGTAATATGTAAATATAATTCAACGGTTGATTCAATAAAAATTATATCTATATCAAGGTATAAAAATGGTGTAACGGTTATCAGAGTTATATCAGTGTAATTTAATCCCTTCTCATATATATTAAAAAAATTTATATTTAATTTCTTTTAATAAAAATTATAGTGTTTTAAACTATACATTAATATCTATATTTTAATAATTTTCAACAAAAATTTCTATATTAATTTAAACTATTTTTAAAGCTATTTATTAGTTTACTAAGTATTAATAATTTTAAGTCATTGAATAGAAAATTTTATTAGTTTTCAACAAAACTTTTATATTCTCATTTTGTATAGAAAATTTTATACAAATAACTTACATTGCAAATTTTTCTTGCTTGCGCATTTTTCTTGTAAGTTGTTTATGCAAATTCTTTTTCTTTTCTTTTTTATAAATTTTATGATTTTCTTACCAACTTTTTCTTCAAATTATGCTATGATTTTGGCAAAAAATATGATTAAATTTGTTGACAAATCCATTAGGTTGTTAAAATATTTTCTCTGCATTCTCCTACAAATTTTGTTTTGTATAAAATATCTTAATTTGTCTTGCAGGTTTTTTATATAAATTATTTAAAATAATTTCTCTATTTTTTTAATTTAGTAGCATACAAGGTTATAAAATTCATAAAAAAACTGAAGAGTGTTATTAATTGAGTAAAAAAAGATAAACAAATATCATAAGCATAAGTGCATAACTAATAAAAATAGTAATTAATATTTACTTAAAATCATCGAAATTTTAATAATTACTCTTAAGAAATAATATCGTAAAAAATATTAGATTTAATTTATATATTATAAAATTAATTATATTTGTCCCTTTAAAATTATTTTGTCAAGCTCTGCCACTAATCAATGTATAATCATTTTTTTTCAATTTTAAAATTGTCCCATACAAAAAATGATATTTTTAGTAAATTCCAAAGCCACAAGAAATTACCTGTCAAATTTAATTATAATAGATATTTAAATTTAGGCTAAATGATCATTTTAGTATGTTATCTCATTTATTTTGTTCAAAATGATCTTTTTATCTTTTAAAAAATTTACTTTAATCTTTATCTTGTTCATCAAAAGGTTCAAAATAATCTTTTATCTTTTAAAAAACCACTTTGCTACCTTATCTTATATAAAAGATTTAAAATAATTCTTCAATTATTTAAATATATTCAACAACTTTGTCTTTCCAATAACACTCAAGGTAAAGGACTATTTTGAATATACTTAAATAGTTAAAAGACCATTTTGAACCTTTTTAAATAAGATAAAAAAAAGAAGATCAAAATAATCATTTAACCTTAAATTAATTTATTCATAAAATGTATTATGTTCCTGTAATTATACTCATAATTATTAATTGTATACTTAGTTTAAAATAATTCTTATATAAAATTTTTATTATATTTTTTTGCATAAAATAGTTAATATTTATTTATTTTTATGTTACATAAAAAATATTTAATTTTTAAGAAAGTTAAAACAAAAAGACTTACATTACTCCGTACTTTCCACCTTACCCAAGGAGAGGAGGTATTTTAGTTCCCAATTTTTTTTCCTATTTTTTCAACAAATAATAAAAAGTTAATGTTTTTATATTATCTTTTTCTTTTCTATATTCATTAAATAAGGATTAGTATTTTTTTATAGTAAATAGACATTGAGACAAATAAAGCTAGAACATTATATCTTATTTTGAATGGACATATTTATATGTTATTTTTATTAAAAAATCAATTTTATTTTATGGATAAAAATATATTTTAAGGTGTTATAATTTTATTTTTTTTAATTAATTTTAAACTCTTGTATTCTTTATGTATAAATAAATTGTTCTTCAACATTTATTTCACTACAACTATTTTTCACTATTTAATCTTATATTATATCTTAAAATATTTTTAATCAAATTTAAAATAAAAAAAATATAGTTAAGTATATATTATACTTTGACTATATTATTTTTCAATATTTATCATTGTCAATTTTATGAAATATAGTGTTGAAGTAATAAATTAAATATTATAAATAATATAATGGTTAAAATAAATAGTGTAATATAAAAAAGATTTAGGAGGAATGAGTGAAAAAATATATAAATACTAAAACCCTGTTTTATTTAAAAATAGTAGTAAAGAAATTTCATAAATATTTTAAGCCTAAAAACAAAATAAAATATAAAAAGATAGATAAAATGTTCCTTCAAGTAACACTTAAAAAAAACTTATTTATTGAATAGTCAAATAATTTTTTTCAACTAATAAAAAAAATTAGTTGAAATACTTTGTCAAACATTGTCTAACATATTCACACAAAAAAATAAAAATGTCTAACATAAGTCATTAGATTAAAATGAAAAATCTAAATTAAAATATTTTTAAATCAAATTAAAACATTGTGTAATTATAAAATCTAATAAGAAAATCAAATCTCTAAAAGGTCTAAATTATCACATCTTAAATATATTTCAAATTAATCATCACACCATGAGTTGATGACTATCATGATTATGAGTGTTATCATTGTCACTACCACAGTCTCCGTGTTCTTTAACATGATTATCATTGTCGATGTTGACATGATATCCATCCTTCCTATGTATATATAGAAAAACATCTATTAATAGAGATTCTTGTTGGATTCTTAAATATGTGTGGGTAAATGTTTAATATCAATCCTTAGTTTGTATGTATAAAAAAATATCTATTAATAAAAATTGATCCCTTAAATAAATTTTAATATTTTATTTGAATTTTTTTTGAGCGGGAAATGAAAAATAATTTAGTAAAAAATGTTTTATCAGCAAGTGTCTCGTGTCCATAACACGACATTTGTTTTAAATAAATAGTAAAAAGTGTTTTTATCAGCAAGTGTCACGTGTATATAACACGACATTTGTTTTAAATAAATAGTAATAGTGAATAGAATAGAGTTGAGTTCATACCCACTGGTATGCCCTACACACAGGGACTGTTCTTCCCAACAAGCCGCGCAGTTGTTTCTAGCTCCAGACCAAAAAGCGTCGCACCTCGTACAGCCATCACTATCGCACCAACTAAGCTCCGACTCGTGCAGTACAGCACAGTTGCAAAGCACCTACTGTTTTTGCCACTTAAAATAGAGATATTTTTTTTTATTTATTTGTTAATGTTTTACTTTAATGCATTACACGAGTTTATAGATTCAGATCTAGTAGACAGCTCATTCTTTCTCCTTACTAGAGTGTATCAAAATAACTCAACTAATAAAATTTAGGTTATAATATTTTTGGGCATCCATAAATTATAAACACTCCACCAATCTCTTACTTTCTCTCTCTCTCTCTTGTATTCTCATATTGTATCACCAATAAAATAAATCTTTTTTCCCTTCCTTTTTGTTCCCTATATCTTTCAATGTATAGACACACAAGAAGTGTATCAAGAATCATTTTCTTAAAATCGAACCACATTCGTGGGACAATATTTAATATAGATTATCGTTATCATATTGAAGGGATATAACTTACTTGATTAAAGAGTACCCACACAAAATAAGTATTTTTTTAGATTATTTTAAACAGATCAAGAGAAATTAATAAATAAATAAATAAATAATAATTTTACTTATTTTTAATATAAAATATCCTAAATTGGCATCTGGTACTTTTTTTATTTGTTTATTTTCGTTTATTTTTTGTGATTCTCACCCAACTTTGAAATCCTCACTTTGTTGATAAGGTTATGTGTGGTAAGGTATTTTAGTGAGCTTTTAACTTTTTTATTAAATAAAAAACTTGTTTAACAATTCCATAAATATTTTTTTAGTAATTCTTTAGTAGTTTTTAGTATTTTTTTAAATGTTATTTGAAGTAATATTTTTTAAACATACCCTAAATGTATCTTAGTGTTGTAGGTGTTCGGATAGTAACATGAAAATTTGTACCCCTCTCAT
This sequence comes from Glycine max, assembly GCF_000004515.6. Classification (NCBI taxonomy): domain Eukaryota; kingdom Viridiplantae; phylum Streptophyta; class Magnoliopsida; order Fabales; family Fabaceae; genus Glycine; species Glycine max. The sequence continues at coordinate 8,655,565 of NC_016088.4, read as the reverse complement.
TTTAAAATCTAAAATAATATTGTATAATTTTAAGGAAAATAATTAAATATAATATTATTTTAATATAATATTATATAATATAATATTTTTTAAATCAAGTCAATGTATGTGTATAGTCAAATTATAATAAAATATTAAAAATAAAGTTAGTATCTAAATAATTGTAATTGTCCAAAATATATTTTTACGGTGTAATAATAAATATGCTTGATGAAATATTTTTTTGTCTTGAGTTAGAGATTACGGATGTCCTCCAACCATTGGGTCAAAAATTAACCCCACTTGTAATGTTCTATTGTCGTTTGCCCAAGAAAATAAATAAATTATTCTTCCACGTATAAACACAATATTACCTTTGATGTAATATATTATAAAAACATGTTACGGAGTTAATAGTCAGAATAATATTTTATTATTATAATATAAAATATTTTTTATAATTTTATTTTTTATTTTTTATTTTTTATTTTTTATGGTTATAACTTGTTGTTTTATAATTTTATGCACAACAATCGATTATTATTATGTTAATAATATATATTATCATAAATTTAAATAAATATTGTGTATGTTTGTTAGTTTAAATGTTTTACAAATTATCAATGACAAGTAAATATGCATGCATGTGTGTATATATGGTCTAA
>NC_016088.4:7879232-8033433 GCF_000004515.6 Glycine max | reverse complement strand
ACCCAAGGGACAGAGGCTCATTATACAAATCAAACACGATAATTATAATTGAAAGAAAAAAAACTCATCCGTACTATAAGTAATGCAACAACGGTATAAGCACAATTAAAAGAAGAGAATAGGAAATTAAGAAAGGTGAAAAGATAACACAAATCAGGAGATTCATTAAATTTTAATTTACCTATCTTGTTATAGTTGAAAACCGTGTGGTCGTGAAAGTGCAAAATGGAGGAATGAAGGAACTATAAGAGCTTTAATCTCTTTTTCTTTGAAGATCAAACCTAGAAAAGATGATCTTTATCTTTATATATTAAAAAGAAAGAGGATGCGGAGGCTTAAAGTCACAATATGAAGTTAAAACATGGTATTTATAAAGTTGAAAATTAATTATATCAATAATTTATTTGCACAAGCTGTTATGAAGCTGAAAATTTGTGTTTATATATTATTATTATGGATTAATCATTGTTTGAATTAATAGTGCAATAAAGCAATTTTACAAAAAAAAAATATCACTCAATATATAGTATTTCTATAATATATATATATATATATATATATATATATATATATATATATATATATATATATATATTACAATTAAACAATAATATAATTATATATAATAATTATTATAATATTTCACATATGACATATAATATAAAAAGAGAGGGAGAGAGAGTTCATTGTGGTTTTTGAACTAAATAAAATTCCTAATAAAAATAAAAAACGGAATAAACTGAATCAAAATTATCTCTCACCATTGCAATGGTAAAGAGTTGTAGCTCTTGATTCTTCTAAGCTCTGACTCATTATAGATGGTGTATTAGAATTTTTTTTCTAAGCTTAGGGACCAAAAATTATTATTTATAGACACTATGTAGATATTTTACCATCAAGATTACATTTAGTAATCATTATTACTACAATCCATGACGGATCCAGGTGTGTGGAGATAGTTTTGCCCCCATAAAATATTTTTCTTTAAATGAATGTAAAATATTATAAGAGATAAAAAGAGAAAATAAATTGATATTAACTTTATCATTTTACCTTTTCAATTTTCTTATTGATAATAAAAACTTCATACAATATTTTTAAAATATGAAAATGTGTAAATAGTAATTATAATTTGTAAAATCATAGGTATTTTAGATTTTTTTTCCTATACATGTATTTTGTAAAAAATTGTAATATTTTTCTTCTATGAAAATATCGAAAAAAATGCCTCCACTAACAAAAATTTCTGATTTGCCACTGACTACAATAATGATTGAAAGTTTGACTTCACAAATTCAAAATTTTTTGAATCACTAAATAGAATTAAACATGATTTTGTTAGTTTTAATAATAAGAAAATTGTGTAACAAATAGTTTTTAAAATTTTAATCTTGTAATATTTTTAAAACCGTGCAAAGGAAACTATTTCATACAAAGCATATTAATTATTAATTATAATTTGGAATAATAAATGATTATATTGAATTATCTATTATTTTGTTGTTGCTAATATTTTTTGGAATTATGTTTTTCATTTGAGAGTCTCACTAATTACATTAAATAAATTAATTTTTAAAAAACTAATAAGAAATTTGTAAAAAACTGAAAATAAATTTAATTGAATTAAATTCAAATTTCATTATTAGGGTAATTAAATTATGAATGGAAAAGAGTTTAAACCAAAAGTTTAAAATCTTAATATGAGTGAGTATTCTACAAAAAGAAAAAAAATGTTTGATGAAGCGAAATTAATAATTATAATTTAAGTGTTCATAAAAATTATTATCAATTGAAAGAAAAAAAACTCACCAAAAAAATTTATATAGGAATTTTTTTTAAAATCTAAATCTGAGTCGGTATTTTTTAAAATTATATTAAATCTTACAAAATATTTCAAAATTTATTAATTTTATAGGTATTAAAATGAAAAATAAATTGATAATTTTAACAATCTGTTTTTATGGTCATTCATTTTTTTATCAAATGTTTTTTGTGAATTTTAAATTCTTATCCCTTTTAACATATATGGCCAATTAATGTAGATGCAATTGGCTTTGATGTTTTGATGATGATCATGATGATGTGTTGCAATTGATGCAAATGGGCTTTTCAAGATTAAAATTCAAGACAATACTTCAAGATTACAAGTCACAACATCAAGATGATCACTAGAATATTAGGAAGGGAATTCCTAATTGAATTAGCAAAGGTTTGGCCAAGTGATTTAAAATAAAAAGTGTTTTTCAAAGGTTTTACTCTCTGGTAATCGATTACCAGAGGATGTAATCGATTACCAGTGGCCAAATACGTTTTATAACAGCTATAAAAATTTGAATTCGAAATTTTAGACTGTGTAATCGATTACACAATTTTGGTAATCGATTACCAGCAGTTAGTAAACGTTTTAATTCAAATTTTAAAAGCTGTAATCGATTACACAATTACTGTAATCGATTACCAGACAGGAATTTCAGAAAAATAATTTCAAGAGTCACAACTTTTCAAAGGCTTTACTCATGACCACCAATGGTCTATATATATGTGACTTAAACACGAAATTGCTCAGAGATTTTCAGAACAACAAAGTGTTTATCCTCTCAAAAAAGCAATTTCATTTTATCCTCTTAAAGAATTCCTTGGCCAATTCAATTGCAATTCATTAAGGAATTAATTGAGTGCTCAATCTGTAAAATCCATCTCTTTCTAGAGAGATTTGTTCCTCTTCTTCTTCTCATTCTCTAAGGGATTAAGAGACTGTGAGTCTCTTGTTGTAAAGGATCTCTAAACACAAAGGAAGGATTGTCCTTGTGTGTTTAGAACTTGTAAAAGGAATTTACAAGTTAGTGGAACTCTCAAGCGGGTTGCTTGGGGACTGGACGTAGGCACAAGGGTGTGGCCGAACCAGTATAAAACTGAGTTTGCATTTTCTCTTCCCTTAATCTCCTTTATTTATTTTTGCTTTATATTCATATTCAAGTTGCTTCGTTTGAATTAATATTTAAGAAGATTGTCATTAAGGGAATTCATAACTTGAGTAAAAAGTGAAATAGATTTTTAATTAGGGGAAACAGTTTGGAATATCTTAATTCAACCCCCCCCTTCTTAAGATATCTGAGGCCACTTGTCTAACAAGTGGTATCAGAGCTTCATTCTTGTACAAGGTTTAGAAGCTTCAAGAAAAAGATGGCCTCAGCAAATTCCTTATTTCCAGAAGGAAATTCTATCAACAGACCTCCAATCTTTAATGGAGAGGGTTACCACTACTGGAAAACCCGAATGCAAATTTTTATCGAGGCAATAGATCTAAATATCTGGGAAGCCATAGAAATAGGGCCTTATATACCCACCACAGTAGAAAGAGTTTCAATAGATGGTAGTTCATCAAGTGAAAGCATAACCATAGAAAAACCTAGAGATAGATGGTCTGAAGAGGATAGAAAACGTGTACAATACAACCTAAAAGCCAAAAACATAATAACATCTGCCCTAGGAATGGATGAATATTTCAGAGTTTCAAATTGCAAGAGTGCTAAGGAAATGTGGGACACTCTTCGATTAACACATGAAGGAACTACAGATGTTAAAAGATCTAGGATAAATGCACTAACTCATGAGTATGAATTATTTAGAATGAATACAAATGAAAATATTCAGAGTATGCAAAAGAGATTTACACATATAGTAAATCATCTAGCAGCCTTAGGCAAAGAATTTCAAAATGAAGATCTTATAAACAAGGTGCTAAGATGTTTAAGTAGAGAATGGCAACCCAAAGTAACGGCTATTTCTGAATCAAGAGATTTGTCTAACATGTCTCTTGCCACTTTATTTGGTAAGTTGCAGGAACACGAGATGGAACTATTGAGATTGCACCAAAATGAAGAAAATGACAAGAAAAAGAAAGGAATTGCTCTTAAAGCATCATCCTCTATTCAAGAAGAAAGTGATCAGGATAATGATGCAGATGATGATGATGATCTAAGTTTCTTTGTAAAAAGATTCAACAAATTTCTTAAAGTAAGAGGAAATCAGAGGCGACCAAATTTTAAATCAAAGAGAAGGACAGAAAATTCATCCTCTACTCTAAAATGCTTTGAATGCAATCAACCTGGACATCTGAGGGTTGATTGTCCCATCTTCAAGAAAAAGATGGAAAAATCTGAAAAGAAAAATCATAGTGAGAAGAAACTAAAGAAAGCATACATCACATGGGATGAAAATGATTTGGAATCTTCTGATGATTCTGAAAATGAAGAGATAAATCTTTGCCTTATGGCAAAAAGTTACGAAAGTGATGAAGAGGTAACATCTTCAAACAACTTATCTATTTCTTTTGATGAATTGCAAGATGCATTTGCTGATTTGCATAAAGAATCAATTAAACTTGCAAAATTAGTTTCATCATCAAAGAAAACAATTTCAAATTTAGAAAATGAAATTTCAAAATTAAACAAAGAATTAGATCTTCTTAGAAATGATGTTTCAATCTCTAAAACAAATGAAAAAGTTAATATCTCCACTATAAATGACAAGAAAATAACAGATTCTTGTAGTTGTTGTGATAAATATGTAAAAGAAATTAAAGAGTTAAAAAATTCACTTGCAAAATTTTCATATAGTAGAAATAATTTAGATGTTATATTAAGTAAACAAAGATATGTGTCAAATAAAAATGGACTAGGATATAAATCTGAAAAACTACAAAAGGTTCATAAAAACTTTTCCACTTCCACACAAAAATGTAATTCTAATTCTATCACTTGTTTTTACTGTGGAAGAAGAGGACATGGCATATCAACTTGCTACTTCAAGAAAAATTACAGTAATATTAAAATGATATGGGTCCCAAAAGGATCCTCGGTTTATACTAACATGCAAGGACCCAATAAAATTTGGGTACCTAAGTCAAAAACTTGATTATGCAGGTATCTTTGAGAAAGAAGTGGTACATAGATAGCGGATGCTCAAAACATATGACTGGAGATGTATCAAATTTTACACACATATCTCCAAAGAAAAGCGGGCATGTAACATATGGTGACAACAACAAAGGTAGAATTCTTGGAGTGGGTAAAATAGGTACAAATTCTTCAAACTCCATTGAAAATGTTCTACTTGTTGAAGGTCTTAAGCATAGCCTGCTTAGCGTTAGTCAACTATGTGACAAAGGCTATCTAGTATCATTTGATTCTCAGAAATGTCTTATAGAACATAAGCATGACATTGATATAAAGCATGTAGGACATAGAGTCAATAATGTTTACATGATAGACTTAAGCATAAAACAAGAAAACAATCATTGCTTTCTTAGTAAAGATGATGATCCATGGTTATGGCATAAAAGAATTGCTCACATAAACATGGATCACTTAAATAAATTAATTTCAAAAGATTTAGTAGTTGGTTTGCCTAAATTGAAATTTGAAAAAGATAAATTATGTGATGCATGTCAAAAGGGCAAACAAACAAGAGTCTCATTCAAATCTAAAAATGTTGTTTCAACCACTCGACCATTACAGTTATTGCATATGGATCTATTTGGTCCATCTAGAACCATGAGTTTTGGAGGAAATTACTATGCTTTAGTTATAGTTGATGATTTCTCTAGATATACTTGGACATTATTTATTACACATAAAAGTGATTCATTCCATGCATTTAGGAAACTTGCTAAAGTCATACAAAACAAGAAAAATCTCAAGATTGCATCCATTAGAAGTGATCATGGGGGTGAATTTGAAAATAAAGATTTTGAATTATTTTGTGATGAACATGGTATTGAACATAATTTTTCTGCACCAAGAACTCCTCAACAAAATGGAGTTGTTGAGAGGAAAAATAGGTCATTGGAAGAAATTGCAAGAACTTTATTAAATGATACTTCTCTTCCAAAGTATTTTTGGGCTGAAGCTGTCAATACTTCATGTTACATCATGAATAGAGCCTTGATAAGACCTATTTTAAAGAAAACCCCATATGAGTTATTTAACGGTAGAAAACCTAATATTTCTCATCTACATGTTTTTGGTTGCAAGTGCTTTGTACTTAATAATGGTAAAGATAATCTAGGAAAATTCGATGCAAAATCTGATGAAGGAATTTTTCTTGGATATTCTTTACAAAGCAAAGCATATAGAATATATAATAAGAGAACTATGAATATAGAGGAATCCATTCATGTTATCTTTGATGAATCTAATGCTATATTGTCAACAAAGAATATGCTAGATGACATTGCAGATTCTTTAGAACATATGAACATTCATGAACAAGATTCCAAAGGAAATGACAAAGGAAACAATGAAGATCCTCCAGAAGAAGGCAAATCCAATGATGCACTCCCAAGAGAATGGAAAACTTCAAGAGATCATCCCCTCGACAATATTATTGGTGATATCTCAAAAGGGGTAACAACTAGACATTCTCTTAAAGATTTATGCAATAATATGGCTTTTGTATCTATGATTGAACCTAAAAATATAAAAGAAGCCATAGTAGATGATAATTGGATCATTGCCATGCAAGAAGAACTAAACCAATTTGAAAGAAACAATGTATGGAAATTAGTAGAAAAACCTGAAAATTATCCTGTCATTGGAACAAAATGGGTTTTTAGAAATAAATTAGATGAACATGGTATAATTATTAGAAATAAAGCCAGGTTAGTAGCAAAAGGGTATAATCAAGAAGAGGGGATAGACTATGAAGAAACATATGCTCCTGTTGCAAGATTAGAAGCCATTAGAATGCTTTTGGCATATGCATCCATAATGAACTTTAAACTTTATCAAATGGATGTTAAGAGTGCCTTTCTAAATGGCTTAATTCAAGAAGAGGTATATGTTGAACAACCCCCTGGTTTTGAAATTTCTGATAAACCAAACCATGTTTATAAATTACAAAAGGCTCTTTATGGTTTGAAACAAGCCCCTAGGGCATGGTATGAACGATTAAGTAATTTTCTTCTTGAAAAAGAATTCTCCAGAGGTAAAGTGGATACCACATTATTCATAAAGAGAAAGCATAATGATATTTTGTTGGTTCAAATATATGTTGATGATATAATTTTTGGATCCACTAATGATTCATTGTGCAAGGAGTTTTCCCTTGATATGCAAAGTGAATTTGAAATGTCAATGATGGGAGAACTAAAGTACTTTCTGGGATTACAAATCAAGCAAACTCAAGAAGGTATATTCATCAATCAATCCAAATACTGCAAGGAATTGATCAAAAGATTTGGGATGGATAGTGCAAAACACATGTCTACACCGATGAGCACTAATTGTTACTTAGATAAAGATGAATCTGGTCAGTCTATAGACATAAAACAATATCGAGGTATGATCGGATCTCTTCTTTATTTATCTGCTAGTAGACCTGATATTATGTTTAGTGTATGCATGTGTGCTAGGTTTCAATCCAACCCTAAACAATCACATCTAAGTGCAGTAAAGAGAATCATGAGATATCTATTAGGAACAATCAATTTAGGATTATGGTATCCTAAGAATTCAACATGTAACTTAATAGGATATTCTGATTCTGATTTTGCCGGATCTAAAACTGATAGAAAAAGTACAAGTGGAACTTGTCAATTTATTGGATCTGCTCTTGTCTCATGGCATAGTAAGAAACAAAACAGTGTTGCTTTATCTACTGCTGAAGCGGAGTATATCTTTGCAGGTAGTTGTTGTGCACAAATTTTATGGATGAAGCAACAATTATCTGACTATGGCATCATTCTTGATCGCATACCTATTAAGTGTGATAATACTAGTGCCATAAATCTATCCAAAAACCCAGTTCAACATTCAAGAACTAAACATATAGAGATTAGACACCACTTTCTTAGAGATCATGTCTTAAAGGGAGATTGTGTATTAGAATTTGTTGATACTAAGAATCAACTTGCTGATATTTTCACTAAACCTCTCCCTAAGGAAGTGTTTTTCTCTATTAGAAGAGAATTAGGTCTCTTAGATGTAAGAGATTTAGAAAAATAGGAATTGATTGGTTGATTGATTGGTTGATTGATTGGTTGATTTATTTTTTACCTTTTGATTGTAGATTATTTTGTTTGATCTTGTTTGAATTTTTGTTTTTATGATAGAATTTATGATTTCTTGTGTATATAGTAATTGAATGATTGAATTTAGTGTATTAGTAGTGAACATTAGTCATATAAGATGTATTTGAGCATAAATATAGATATTCTCTTAGAAACTAGCCTAGGATAGGCTCTGGTAATCGATTACCACTCAATGTAATCGATTACACTTGAACAGGCAGCCTGTAATCGATTACAACATCCTGTAATCGATTACCAGAAGGCTTATTGGGCCTGTAATCGATTACCAATACCTGTAATCGATTACCATGCGTCATCTTCTATAAATACTCACGAAATCGGAGCTCGTGCGCAGCCAAAGCTTCCTCCACGTTTTCCTCCATACCTAGAACTTCAAACCTTCGATTCTCACTCGATTCTTCACCAAATCACGTCCCGTAAAGCCCAAACTTCCTCTTTTTCACTCCTCTTTCACTTCCACCGATCAAAATCCAGAAAAACTTCATCAAATGGAAGAGCCATCAAAGAAGAGAAAGGGATCATCCTCCACCGCTACCGCTGCTGCCCATCGCCGTCACGGCCCATCCGGAGCACCCACAACACCTATTCCTCCTTCTTTGTCATCTCCAAGATCATCAACATTGTTTTCATCCGATGATCAACGTCTACGGTACCTTTCTCAGTTTTCTTCTAGAATAATCTTAGACCCTAAGTACCTAGACGTAGAGTTCTTTAATGATGAAACGTTTGATTGCTATCAAGTGTTTCAAAATTCTGGTCTTGTTGATTTCATGTCATTTAAATTGCCATATTATCCTGAACTTGTAAAGGTCTTCTACTGCAATTTAAAAATTCAGGATGGTATTATTATGTCTGAGGTGCATGGTACTTCTATGATCATTGATCAGTCACTTTTCTTTTCTTTGACTCATTTACCCAGTCAAGGTGCACCTTTTGAGGGCACCATTGTTGATGACTGGAAATTCGATTATTCGAGTCATGATGCTCGTCGCATGGTCTGCAATGATCAAGCTGAAATGACCGGTAGATTGTTGGCCGGGTCATTAACTTTTGATAATCGCATCATGCATTATATCATTGTTAGAATTTTGCTTCCTCGGTCTTCAAATTTAGCACAAGCCTCTGAGGAGGATTTGATTCTTATGTGGGCTTTTCTAACCGGTCGTCAGATCGACTGGGCCCATTTGGTTCGGTACCGAATGCATAAGGCATTACGGGCCAATGCACCTCTTCCTTATCCACACTTGATTACTCTGTTTTTGCGTCATTTTCAAATTCCGCTTGATGATGAACCCTTTGTTCAAGTCAAGCGTTCCTTTGCAATTGGTGCTGGTGCAGTGACCTCCTTTGGGTATCGTAAAGATCGGAATGGACAATGGCTGAAGAAGGATGCACTCCCTCCTCAAGATGAACGTACTCCTTCACCTCCTCCTCAACGTGAGGATTCCGCACTCATGAATGAAGTCCTCTCCGAATTACGGGGTCTTCGTTCGTATGTTGGTGACCGCTTTGACTCGTTAGATTCACGCTTTGCCGGTATGGACATTCGTCTTACACAGCTTGAAGAGGATGTCGGATACATTCGTCAGAGTTTCGATCTTCCACCACCTCCTCCGTCTTCTTAGCTTTTAGATTCTGATTATTTATCTTTTATAAGCCGTGTATTTTGGCTTTTAGTTCCTTAGAATTTACACTATTATGCTAAGTACTTTGCTTATTTATCTTGTGTTTTTAAATTTCAGTCTTGGATATTTTGTGGTTGTTAACATTTTATGTTATTTGAATTCTGGTTTGATTATTTCTTGATTATGAGTTTGGCTTATTGTCTTTAATACTCTGATACTTATATCTTGCTACTCCATTGTTATAACTATGTTGATTTCCGAGTTCTTTGGCTTTTTGATGTTGCCAAAGGGGGAGAAAAAGGTTGTAGCAAAAGCTTAAGAAAAAGCTTAACAAACTTAGAAATCAAGTGATCATGTATTCCGAAAAATAGGGGGAGTAAACGAATGCACATTTTATCTATATACAATTGTTTGTTGCTTGCTTGAATCTTGATTTCAGGTATTGTATTGTCATCATCAAAAAGGGGGAGATTGTAGATGCAATTGGCTTTGATGTTTTGATGATGATCATGATGATGTGTTGCAATTGATGCAAATGGGCTTTTCAAGATTAAAATTCAAGACAATACTTCAAGATTACAAGTCACAACATCAAGATGATCACTAGAATATTAGGAAGGGAATTCCTAATTGAATTAGCAAAGGTTTGGCCAAGTGATTTAAAATAAAAAGTGTTTTTCAAAGGTTTTACTCTCTGGTAATCGATTACCAGAGGATGTAATCGATTACCAGTGGCCAAATACGTTTTATAACAGCTATAAAAATTTGAATTCGAAATTTTAGACTGTGTAATCGATTACACAATTTTGGTAATCGATTACCAGCAGTTAGTAAACGTTTTAATTCAAATTTTAAAAGCTGTAATCGATTACACAATTACTGTAATCGATTACCAGACAGGAATTTCAGAAAAATAATTTCAAGAGTCACAACTTTTCAAAGGCTTTACTCATGACCACCAATGGTCTATATATATGTGACTTAAACACGAAATTGCTCAGAGATTTTCAGAACAACAAAGTGTTTATCCTCTCAAAAAAGCAATTTCATTTTATCCTCTTAAAGAATTCCTTGGCCAATTCAATTGCAATTCATTAAGGAATTAATTGAGTGCTCAATCTGTAAAATCCATCTCTTTCTAGAGAGATTTGTTCCTCTTCTTCTTCTCATTCTCTAAGGGATTAAGAGACTGTGAGTCTCTTGTTGTAAAGGATCTCTAAACACAAAGGAAGGATTGTCCTTGTGTGTTTAGAACTTGTAAAAGGAATTTACAAGTTAGTGGAACTCTCAAGCGGGTTGCTTGGGGACTGGACGTAGGCACAAGGGTGTGGCCGAACCAGTATAAAACTGAGTTTGCATTTTCTCTTCCCTTAATCTCCTTTATTTATTTTTGCTTTATATTCATATTCAAGTTGCTTCGTTTGAATTAATATTTAAGAAGATTGTCATTAAGGGAATTCATAACTTGAGTAAAAAGTGAAATAGATTTTTAATTAGGGGAAACAGTTTGGAATATCTTAATTCAACCCCCCCCTTCTTAAGATATCTGAGGCCACTTGTCTAACAAGTGGTATCAGAGCTTCATTCTTGTACAAGGTTTAGAAGCTTCAAGAAAAAGATGGCCTCAGCAAATTCCTTATTTCCAGAAGGAAATTCTATCAACAGACCTCCAATCTTTAATGGAGAGGGTTACCACTACTGGAAAACCCGAATGCAAATTTTTATCGAGGCAATAGATCTAAATATCTGGGAAGCCATAGAAATAGGGCCTTATATACCCACCACAGTAGAAAGAGTTTCAATAGATGGTAGTTCATCAAGTGAAAGCATAACCATAGAAAAACCTAGAGATAGATGGTCTGAAGAGGATAGAAAACGTGTACAATACAACCTAAAAGCCAAAAACATAATAACATCTGCCCTAGGAATGGATGAATATTTCAGAGTTTCAAATTGCAAGAGTGCTAAGGAAATGTGGGACACTCTTCGATTAACACATGAAGGAACTACAGATGTTAAAAGATCTAGGATAAATGCACTAACTCATGAGTATGAATTATTTAGAATGAATACAAATGAAAATATTCAGAGTATGCAAAAGAGATTTACACATATAGTAAATCATCTAGCAGCCTTAGGCAAAGAATTTCAAAATGAAGATCTTATAAACAAGGTGCTAAGATGTTTAAGTAGAGAATGGCAACCCAAAGTAACGGCTATTTCTGAATCAAGAGATTTGTCTAACATGTCTCTTGCCACTTTATTTGGTAAGTTGCAGGAACACGAGATGGAACTATTGAGATTGCACCAAAATGAAGAAAATGACAAGAAAAAGAAAGGAATTGCTCTTAAAGCATCATCCTCTATTCAAGAAGAAAGTGATCAGGATAATGATGCAGATGATGATGATGATCTAAGTTTCTTTGTAAAAAGATTCAACAAATTTCTTAAAGTAAGAGGAAATCAGAGGCGACCAAATTTTAAATCAAAGAGAAGGACAGAAAATTCATCCTCTACTCTAAAATGCTTTGAATGCAATCAACCTGGACATCTGAGGGTTGATTGTCCCATCTTCAAGAAAAAGATGGAAAAATCTGAAAAGAAAAATCATAGTGAGAAGAAACTAAAGAAAGCATACATCACATGGGATGAAAATGATTTGGAATCTTCTGATGATTCTGAAAATGAAGAGATAAATCTTTGCCTTATGGCAAAAAGTTACGAAAGTGATGAAGAGGTAACATCTTCAAACAACTTATCTATTTCTTTTGATGAATTGCAAGATGCATTTGCTGATTTGCATAAAGAATCAATTAAACTTGCAAAATTAGTTTCATCATCAAAGAAAACAATTTCAAATTTAGAAAATGAAATTTCAAAATTAAACAAAGAATTAGATCTTCTTAGAAATGAAGTTTCAATCTCTAAAACAAATGAAAAAGTTAATATCTCCACTATAAATGACAAGAAAATAACAGATTCTTGTAGTTGTTGTGATAAATATGTAAAAGAAATTAAAGAGTTAAAAAATTCACTTGCAAAATTTTCATATAGTAGAAATAATTTAGATGTTATATTAAGTAAACAAAGATATGTGTCTAATAAAAATGGACTAGGGTATAAATCTGAAAAACTACAAAAGGTTCATAAAAACTTTTCCACTTCCACACAAAAATGTAATTCTAATTCTATCACTTGTTTTTACTGTGGAAGAAGAGGACATGGCATATCAACTTGCTACTTCAAGAAAAATTACAGTAATATTAAAATGATATGGGTCCCAAAAGGATCCTCGGTTTATACTAACATGCAAGGACCCAATAAAATTTGGGTACCTAAGTCAAAAACTTGATTATGCAGGTATCTTTGAGAAAGAAGTGGTACATAGATAGCGGATGCTCAAAACATATGACTGGAGATGTATCAAATTTTACACACATATCTCCAAAGAAAAGCGGGCATGTAACATATGGTGACAACAACAAAGGTAGAATTCTTGGAGTGGGTAAAATAGGTACAAATTCTTCAAACTCCATTGAAAATGTTCTACTTGTTGAAGGTCTTAAGCATAGCCTGCTTAGCGTTAGTCAACTATGTGACAAAGGCTATCTAGTATCATTTGATTCTCAGAAATGTCTTATAGAACATAAGCATGACATTAATATAAAGCATGTAGGACATAGAGTCAATAATGTTTACATGATAGACTTAAGCATAAAACAAGAAAACAATCATTGCTTTCTTAGTAAAGATGATGATCCATGGTTATGGCATAAAAGAATTGCTCACATAAACATGGATCACTTAAATAAATTAATTTCAAAAGATTTAGTAGTTGGTTTGCCTAAATTGAAATTTGAAAAAGATAAATTATGTGATGCATGTCAAAAGGGCAAACAAACAAGAGTCTCATTCAAATCTAAAAATGTTGTTTCAACCACTCGACCATTACAGTTATTGCATATGGATCTATTTGGTCCATCTAGAACCATGAGTTTTGGAGGAAATTACTATGCTTTAGTTATAGTTGATGATTTCTCTAGATATACTTGGACATTATTTATTACACATAAAAGTGATTCATTCCATGCATTTAGGAAACTTGCTAAAGTCATACAAAACAAGAAAAATCTCAAGATTGCATCCATTAGAAGTGATCATGGGGGTGAATTTGAAAATAAAGATTTTGAATTATTTTGTGATGAACATGGTATTGAACATAATTTTTCTGCACCAAGAACTCCTCAACAAAATGGAGTTGTTGAGAGGAAAAATAGGTCATTGGAAGAAATTGCAAGAACTTTATTAAATGATACTTCTCTTCCAAAGTATTTTTGGGCTGAAGCTGTCAATACTGCATGTTACATCATGAATAGAGCCTTGATAAGACCTATTTTAAAGAAAACCCCATATGAGTTATTTAACGGTAGAAAACCTAATATTTCTCATCTACATGTTTTTGGTTGCAAGTGCTTTGTACTTAATAATGGTAAAGATAATCTAGGAAAATTCGATGCAAAATCTGATGAAGGCATTTTTCTTGGATATTCTTTACAAAGCAAAGCATATAGAATATATAATAAGAGAACTATGAATATAGAGGAATCCATTCATGTTACCTTTGATGAATCTAATGCTATATTGTCAACAAAGAATATGCTAGATGACATTGCAGATTCTTTAGAACATATGAACATTCATGAACAAGATTCCAAAGGAAATGACAAAGGAAACAATGAAGATCCTCCAGAAGAAGGCAAATCCAATGATGCACTCCCAAGAGAATGGAAAACTTCAAGAGATCATCCCCTCGACAATATTATTGGTGATATCTCAAAAGGGGTAACAACTAGACATTCTCTTAAAGATTTATGCAATAATATGGCTTTTGTATCTATGATTGAACCTAAAAATATAAAAGAAGCCATAGTAGATGATAATTGGATCATTGCCATGCAAGAAGAACTAAACCAATTTGAAAGAAACAATGTATGGAAATTAGTAGAAAAACCTGAAAATTATCCTGTCATTGGAACAAAATGGGTTTTTAGAAATAAATTAGATGAACATGGTATAATTATTAGAAATAAAGCCAGGTTAGTAGCAAAAGGGTATAATCAAGAAGAGGGGATAGACTATGAAGAAACATATGCTCCTGTTGCAAGATTAGAAGCCATTAGAATGCTTTTGGCATATGCATCCATAATGAACTTTAAACTTTATCAAATGGATGTTAAGAGTGCCTTTCTAAATGGCTTAATTCAAGAAGAGGTATATGTTGAACAACCCCCTGGTTTTGAAATTTCTGATAAACCAAACCATGTTTATAAATTACAAAAGGCTCTTTATGGTTTGAAACAAGCCCCTAGGGCATGGTATGAACGATTAAGTAATTTTCTTCTTGAAAAAGAATTCTCCAGAGGTAAAGTGGATACCACATTATTCATAAAGAGAAAGCATAATGATATTTTGTTGGTTCAAATATATGTTGATGATATAATTTTTGGATCCACTAATGATTCTTTGTGCAAGGAGTTTTCCCTTGATATGCAAAGTGAATTTGAAATGTCAATGATGGGAGAACTAAAGTACTTTCTGGGATTACAAATCAAGCAAACTCAAGAAGGTATATTCATCAATCAATCCAAATACTGCAAGGAATTGATCAAAAGATTTGGGATGGATAGTGCAAAACACATGTCTACACCGATGAGCACTAATTGTTACTTAGATAAAGATGAATCTGGTCAGTCTATAGACATAAAACAATATCGAGGTATGATCGGATCTCTTCTTTATTTATCTGCTAGTAGACCTGATATTATGTTTAGTGTATGCATGTGTGCTAGGTTTCAATCCAACCCTAAACAATCACATCTAAGTGCAGTAAAGAGAATCATGAGATATCTATTAGGAACAATCAATTTAGGATTATGGTATCCTAAGAATTCAACATGTAACTTAATAGGATATTCTGATTCTGATTTTGCCGGATCTAAAACTGATAGAAAAAGTACAAGTGGAACTTGTCAATTTATTGGATCGGCTCTTGTCTCATGGCATAGTAAGAAACAAAACAGTGTTGCTTTATCTACTGCTGAAGCGGAGTATATCTCTGCCGGTAGTTGTTGTGCACAAATTTTATGGATGAAGCAACAATTATCTGACTATGGCATCATTCTTGATCGCATACCTATTAAGTGTGATAATACTAGTGCCATAAATCTATCCAAAAACCCAGTTCAACATTCAAGAACTAAACATATAGAGATTAGACACCACTTTCTTAGAGATCATGTCTTAAAGGGAGATTGTGTATTAGAATTTGTTGATACTAAGAATCAACTTGCTGATATTTTCACTAAACCTCTCCCTAAGGAAGTGTTTTTCTCTATTAGAAGAGAATTAGGTCTCTTAGATGTAAGAGATTTAGAAAAATAGGAATTGATTGGTTGATTGATTGGTTGATTGATTGGTTGATTTATTTTTTACCTTTTGATTGTAGATTATTTTGTTTGATCTTGTTTGAATTTTTGTTTTTATGATAGAATTTATGATTTCTTGTGTATATAGTAATTGAATGATTGAATTTAGTGTATTAGTAGTGAACATTAGTCATATAAGATGTATTTGAGCATAAATATAGATATTCTCTTAGAAACTAGCCTAGGATAGGCTCTGGTAATCGATTACCACTCAATGTAATCGATTACACTTGAACAGGCAGCCTGTAATCGATTACAACATCCTGTAATCGATTACCAGAAGGCTTATTGGGCCTGTAATCGATTACCAATACCTGTAATCGATTACCATGCGTCATCTTCTATAAATACTCACGAAATCGGAGCTCGTGCGCAGCCAAAGCTTCCTCCACGTTTTCCTCCATACCTAGAACTTCAAACCTTCGATTCTCACTCGATTCTTCACCAAATCACGTCCCGTAAAGCCCAAACTTCCTCTTTTTCACTCCTCTTTCACTTCCACCGATCAAAATCCAGAAAAACTTCATCAAATGGAAGAGCCATCAAAGAAGAGAAAGGGATCATCCTCCACCGCTACCGCTGCTGCCCATCGCCGTCACGGCCCATCCGGAGCACCCACAACACCTATTCCTCCTTCTTTGTCATCTCCAAGATCATCAACATTGTTTTCATCCGATGATCAACGTCTACGGTACCTTTCTCAGTTTTCTTCTAGAATAATCTTAGACCCTAAGTACCTAGACGTAGAGTTCTTTAATGATGAAACGTTTGATTGCTATCAAGTGTTTCAAAATTCTGGTCTTGTTGATTTCATGTCATTTAAATTGCCATATTATCCTGAACTTGTAAAGGTCTTCTACTGCAATTTAAAAATTCAGGATGGTATTATTATGTCTGAGGTGCATGGTACTTCTATGATCATTGATCAGTCACTTTTCTTTTCTTTGACTCATTTACCCAGTCAAGGTGCACCTTTTGAGGGCACCATTGTTGATGACTGGAAATTCGATTATTCGAGTCATGATGCTCGTCGCATGGTCTGCAATGATCAAGCTGAAATGACCGGTAGATTGTTGGCCGGGTCATTAACTTTTGATAATCGCATCATGCATTATATCATTGTTAGAATTTTGCTTCCTCGGTCTTCAAATTTAGCACAAGCCTCTGAGGAGGATTTGATTCTTATGTGGGCTTTTCTAACCGGTCGTCAGATCGACTGGGCCCATTTGGTTCGGTACCGAATGCATAAGGCATTACGGGCCAATGCACCTCTTCCTTATCCACATCTGATTACTCTGTTTTTGCGTCATTTTCAAATTCCGCTTGATGATGAACCCTTTGTTCAAGTCAAGCGTTCCTTTGCAATTGGTGCTGGAGCAGTGACCTCCTTTGGGTATCGTAAAGATCGGAATGGACAATGGCTGAAGAAGGATGCACTCCCTCCTCAAGATGAACGTACTCCTTCACCTCCTCCTCAACGTGAGGATTCCGCACTCATGAATGAAGTCCTCTCCGAATTACGGGGTCTTCGTTCGTATGTTGGTGACCGCTTTGACTCGTTAGATTCACGCTTTGCCGGTATGGACATTCGTCTTACACAGCTTGAAGAGGATGTCGGATACATTCGTCAGAGTTTCGATCTTCCACCACCTCCTCCGTCTTCTTAGCTTTTAGATTCTGATTATTTATCTTTTATAAGCCGTGTATTTTGGCTTTTAGTTCCTTAGAATTTACACTATTATGCTAAGTACTTTGCTTATTTATCTTGTGTTTTTAAATTTCAGTCTTGGATATTTTGTGGTTGTTAACATTTTATGTTATTTGAATTCTGGTTTGATTATTTCTTGATTATGAGTTTGGCTTATTGTCTTTAATACTCTGATACTTATATCTTGCTACTCCATTGTTATAACTATGTTGATTTCCGAGTTCTTTGGCTTTTTGATGTTGCCAAAGGGGGAGAAAAAGGTTGTAGCAAAAGCTTAAGAAAAAGCTTAACAAACTTAGAAATCAAGTGATCATGTATTCCGAAAAATAGGGGGAGTAAACGAATGCACATTTTATCTATATACAATTGTTTGTTGCTTGCTTGAATCTTGATTTCAGGTATTGTATTGTCATCATCAAAAAGGGGGAGATTGTAGATGCAATTGGCTTTGATGTTTTGATGATGATCATGATGATGTGTTGCAATTGATGCAAATGGGCTTTTCAAGATTAAAATTCAAGACAATACTTCAAGATTACAAGTCACAACATCAAGATGATCACTAGAATATTAGGAAGGGAATTCCTAATTGAATTAGCAAAGGTTTGGCCAAGTGATTTAAAATAAAAAGTGTTTTTCAAAGGTTTTACTCTCTGGTAATCGATTACCAGAGGATGTAATCGATTACCAGTGGCCAAATACGTTTTATAACAGCTATAAAAATTTGAATTCGAAATTTTAGACTGTGTAATCGATTACACAATTTTGGTAATCGATTACCAGCAGTTAGTAAACGTTTTAATTCAAATTTTAAAAGCTGTAATCGATTACACAATTACTGTAATCGATTACCAGACAGGAATTTCAGAAAAATAATTTCAAGAGTCACAACTTTTCAAAGGCTTTACTCATGACCACCAATGGTCTATATATATGTGACTTAAACACGAAATTGCTCAGAGATTTTCAGAACAACAAAGTGTTTATCCTCTCAAAAAAGCAATTTCATTTTATCCTCTTAAAGAATTCCTTGGCCAATTCAATTGCAATTCATTAAGGAATTAATTGAGTGCTCAATCTGTAAAATCCATCTCTTTCTAGAGAGATTTGTTCCTCTTCTTCTTCTCATTCTCTAAGGGATTAAGAGACTGTGAGTCTCTTGTTGTAAAGGATCTCTAAACACAAAGGAAGGATTGTCCTTGTGTGTTTAGAACTTGTAAAAGGAATTTACAAGTTAGTGGAACTCTCAAGCGGGTTGCTTGGGGACTGGACGTAGGCACAAGGGTGTGGCCGAACCAGTATAAAACTGAGTTTGCATTTTCTCTTCCCTTAATCTCCTTTATTTATTTTTGCTTTATATTCATATTCAAGTTGCTTCGTTTGAATTAATATTTAAGAAGATTGTCATTAAGGGAATTCATAACTTGAGTAAAAAGTGAAATAGATTTTTAATTAGGGGAAACAGTTTGGAATATCTTAATTCAACCCCCCCTTCTTAAGATATCTGAGGCCACTTGTCTAACAATTAAAGCCTTTTTTTTCTACATTCATTTACTCACAAACAATATATTTCCAAAACTACCTTCGCCTACTTGCTTTTATATATAAAAATAAAGATTTTATGATATTAATAAATAGGATTACTCATCAATATTTTATAACGAGTAAATTAGTCCATTAGTAATATGCTAATAGCTTCTTGATTTGTTTGTTAATAACTTTATGATTCTTAGACATTCATTTTCTTGGAACTAATATTATTTCAAATAGCTATTAAATTTAAACATAGCTATTAATTAATTATAGATAAAATCAATTAAAAGATTACTAAATTAACAAATAATATTTTTTTCATTTATACTTAAAAATGTTATTTAATTTGGTCCTCTACTAATATCTATTTTTTTTAGAAAAATCCCCACTAATATCTCTTTTAGACCAAACTGATCATTTTAATAGTTTTTGACACCAACAATGTCAATTACGTTAATTAAAAAATTTAAAAATGAAATATGTTAGTCTGAAACTAATTTTATTAGTTTTTAATTAATTTTTTAATTAAATTATTTTATCTTGGTGCTAAATTAGATGTTAAGATTTTTGTATTGACAATCCAATGAAAGATCATTTTTGTTAGAGTAGAGTAGAGGGAAAGGTAATGCGCCTTAGTTCGAGGCAATGCTTCTCCTAAGAAAAGAATGAAACTGATTTTAAGCTTGTGCATGGTTTTATTCATTGCATGCAACTCTTATATACTGCAACTTTATTACATGCATAACTAATGCAACTTTATTACATGCATAACTAACTCAACAAACTGACAGAATTAACAAACTCGTTGGTAACTAACTCAACAAATTTAACTAACTAATTTAGTTGCAATGGCTTTTGTTGTTGCTTTTCCTCTGAACGCGGTTATCAGGTCTCATAGTCACGTAAGTAGCTTGGTCTTGAGGTTAGCCGTTTAGGCCTACCTGTATTGGGCCCTTGATGCAGATTATTGCTAACAAAACCCTGTCCTCAAACACCACCTTGTCCTCAAGGTTGTATGTGTCACGAAGCTCCGACCAACGTTCCCAAGTTGTATCTTTTGGTGGTTGGCCCAACCACTGAGTAAGGACTAACTGCGTTGGTGGAGACGTAGATTCATCGAGTTTCGAGTCCAAGAGGCAAAGCAGACGAGGCACATGTTTCTGTGCGATGATCTGTAGCGGCCATGTACCCAAGGACGAAGGGAGTGGTCCATGATGTGTCTATAAGAGAGAACAGTGAAAAATAGGGTGAATCCGCACGTCGTCAGGTAACTTAAGACGATATGCGACCTGCCCCACCCGTTCTACAACTTGGAAGGGTCCAAAGAACATTTTAGACAACTTTGGGTGTATCAGGTTGGCTACAGAACGCTGGCGGAAGAGGCAGAGTTTAACGTATACCCATTAACTAATGTTGAAGGTGACTATTTCGCGCTTGGTATCTGCTAGTTTCTTCATGGTGGCATGTGCCTTACTCAACTGGCGTTGGAGCGTTTCGTGGATCGCCTGGCGAGGCGATATCAGAGAGTCAACAACTTCATTTGTGGATGTGCCCCGAAGGTACTGAGGCAGTGCTGGTGGTGGCTTGCCGTAGATTACTTCGAACGGAGTAAACCCCGAGCTTGAATGAAGGGATGTGTTGTAGGACCATTTCGCTAGTGTGAGGTATCGAAACCAATTTGCTGGTTGAGTATGGACGAATGATCTCAAATATTGCTCCAGGATGCAGTTCATGACCTCGGTCTGGCCATGGGTCTGTGGGTGATAGGCTGTGCTCATGCGCAGGCGTGTTTCACTCAGCCGGAAAAGTTCCCGCCAGAAGGAGCTCAGGAAAACTGGATCTCTATCAGAGACGATACTTCAAGGGAACCCGTGGTGCTTAGAAACTATGTCCATAAACAGCGATGCAATCTTAAAGGCGGAGTAATGTGTAGGTAATGCATCGAGATGGACTCCCTTTGAATACCTGTCTACTACAACCAAGATAATGGTGTACCCGTGGGATTGCGGCAGATGGGTGTTGAAATCCATAGAGATATCTTCCCATACTCTGGTGGGAATCGACAAGGGTTGAAGAAGACCAGCCGGACGACGAGTACTTGTCTTCGTCTGTTGGCAAACACTGCATTCCCGAATGAAACGCTTAACGTCCTTACGTAAGGAAGACCAGTAAAATCTGGATTCAAGCCTGTGGGTGGTCTTGGCTACACCTAGATGCCCCCCTAGTGGTGTTGCATGAAATTCAAGCATGAGGGTATGGATGTAGTGGTTATTGTTATCCAACTAGATACGGTTCCAAAACAGCAGCAACTCATTGTGGACGTGATAATCAGGGTGGTTGTCGGGATTAGTACAAACCTTAGATAACTGGGTCTGAAATTCGGTGCTGGAGTGGAGTGTACGCCGGAGATCGTCCATAAAGTCGAAGTTAGGCACTAACAGCAGGAGAAACTCGTCGGAGGAACATGATGTCGTACGGGAGAGGGCATCCGCGACGGCATTCGAGGTGCCTGACTTGAACATATAATCGAAGCCCAGAAGTTTAGACAAGTAGTAGTGCTGCTCTAGGGTCTAAACGACCTACGACATTAGTTCCCGGAGGCTTTTGTGATTAGTTAGTATGGTGAAGGAGTGCCCTAGCAGGTATTGGCGCCATTTACGTACGGCGGTGACAATGGCATGAAGTTCTCATACGTAAGTGTTGGATCAAGTGGCCTCGGAATAATTAAGAAGGGGGGGGGGATGAATTAATTATTAATGTACCTTGACTAATTAAAATTTATCATTCTTAATGTTACTAGATTCAATTAGGCTTTTACTACAAAGTTAAGAAAGTAAAGAACAATAATTGAAACTTAACCAAAAGTAAAAGCGATAATTAAAAGTGCACAGCGGAAATTAAAGTGTAGGGAAGAAGAAGATAAACACAAGAATTTTATACTGGTTCGGCAACAACCCGTGCCTACATCTAGTCCCCAAGCAACCTGCGGTCCTTGAGATTTCTTTCAACCTTGTAAAAACCTTTACAAGCAAAGATCCACAAGGGATGTACCCTCCCTTGTTCTCTTTGAACAACCAAGTGGATGTACCTTCCACTTAAACTGATCCACAAGAGATGTACCCTCTCTTGTTCTCAGTTACAACAACCCAAGTAGATGTATCCTCTACTTGTACCACAAAGGATGTACCTTTCAATGTGTTAAGACAAAGAATTCTCAGCCGGTTAGTCCTTTGAAATCTTTTGTTTAAGGGAAAGGGAAGAATCAAAAGAATTCTCAGACTGTGTCCTATTGAATTCTTTGAAGAGGGAGAAGGGAGACACAAAAGAATTCAGGCAGTTAGTCCTTTGTTCTTTTGGAAAAGGGAGAAGAGAGACACAAAAGGAATTCAGGTGATTAGTCCTTGTTGAATTCTTTTTGGCAAAGGGAGAAGAGAATGAAAAGATATAGCACACTTTTGTTTTCTGTGAAAGAACAAGGTTAGGAAACCAGAAAACTTAGAAAGTTTTTGGCAAAGGAAGAAGAAGAAAGATAAGTAGCAAAGGTTTCAAGATTTCTCAAAAGTTGTTCAAGAAATTCTAAAAAGTCGTTCTAAAAAGTTATTGAAATGCAAGTCAAGGTCTTGCTTTTATAGACTCTTCATATTTGGTCAAGAAAACCATTGGAAGAGTTATAACCTTGAGAAAAACTTGAAAACCATTGGAAGAGTTACATCTCTTGACTTTTTATTCAAAACTTGTCGCTGGTGATCGATTACCATAACCATGTAATCGATTACACAAAGCATTTTATGAAAAGATATGACTCTTCACAATTGAATTTGAATTTCAACGTTCAGATACACTGGTAATCGATTACCAATATGTTGTAATCGATTACACCATTTAAAAATCAATTGGAACATTGCAAATTCAGTTAAAAGCTTTTGAAATCAAACTTTGCCACTGGTAATCGATTACAGGAAACTGATAATCGATTACCAGAGAGTAAAAACTCTGGTAACTTAGAAAATTTTGAGAAAAAATTTTCTTGTAAAACAAAACTGTGCTATGTTTGGTTTTTGAAAAATTCTTTTCAATACTTCCCTTGTGAAATCATCTTCTCTTGAATCTTGATTCTTCTTGATGTCATTTTTTGAATCTTGAAATTAATCATGATTTAATCTTGATCTTGAACTTGTTGACTCAATCTTGAAATCATTCTCTTGGGCTTTTTGTCATCATCAAAACTACTTGAATCAACTTGATTCATCATCATGAAGCTTGCTTCTACAGTAAGTGGAAGCATGGATCAGTCGAGGGCCAAAAGGTTTATTGAAAAACGCAATGGGGTGACCCTTCTGCATTAAAACAGCCCCCATGGCGATGCCGGAGGCATCGGTCTCGATGGTGAATGGCTCTACAAAGTTTGGCAGGGCCAGTACAGGGGCGCTGGTCATTGCTGCCTTCAGTTGATCAAAAGCAGATTGTGAAGTTACAATCCATATACACATGTCTTTACATAGTAGTGAGGTTAGAGGGGCGACGATAGATGCGTAATTCTTGATAAACTTTCGGTAAAACCCGGTGAGGCCGAGAAATGCCCTAAGCTCCTTGGACGATGTTGGAGTGGGCCACTGCACCATGGCGCGGATTTTAGATGGCTCAGATTCGACTCCTTTGCCGGACACGATGTGTCCCAAATATTCCAATTGTGTTTGCACGAACAGGCCTTTGGTGCGTTTGAGATAGAATTGACCCTGCAAAAGCATTTGAAAAATAGTTTCAAGGTGTTGTATGTGAGACGATAAGGAATCACTATACACTAGAATATCGTCAAAAAACACAACTATAAAGCATCGCATGAACGAGGTCAGTAGGTTGTTCATGGCTTCCTGAAAAGTAGAAGGTGCGTTACACAGGCTGAACAACATGACGCGATACTCGTAGTGCCTTTGGTGCGTTCTGAAGGCCATCTTTTCAACATCGGGTTCATGCATGGGGATTTGGTGGAAGCCTTGCCTGAGATCCAGCTTGGAGAACCAGGAAGCATGCCCTACTTCGTTGAGTAACTCATCTATCGTCAGGATCGAGAAACAATCACGGACGGTGACCGAATTCAGTGCGTGATAGTCGACGCACATCTGTCAGGTACCATCTTACTTTTTCACCAAAAGGATCAGTGATGAGTAGGGACTCGTGCTAGGTTGGATCAGTCCTGTCGAGAGGAGTTCTGAAACTTGCTTTTCTATTTCGGACTTCTAAAAGTGTGGATAGCGGTAGGGTCGTACATTCACCGAGGCGATGGATGGAAGGAGGTTGATGTGGTGAACTATTCGTTGCGGAGAGGGAAGATGGATTGGTGTTTGGAATAGATGTTGGAATTGGTTGATCAGCGCTTCAATGGCTGGTATCAGGTGAGGAAGATGATGTTGTGGGTCGGGTCGGGTTGTGGTTGTGAGGCACAGGTGAAATAGGGCCGAAGTTGACTCGTTCTGAATTAGGCCCTTAATATGGTGCGGAAACCGGCTCAGGCCCAGTAGCTACATCTGCATGAAGTTCGATTGGGCGGCCCATGTAAGTGAACTTCATAAAAAAGGAGGTATAATCAGTGTGCGGAAACCGACTAACAATTTTTTTTTAAATTATGTTTTAAAATATTTTCCTTTTTACTCATATATTTAAATAGGAAAATGTTATTTTTAAGGCAATTCCAATGTTTTTCCTTTTTCTCCTCTTTTTAGCCAAACAAAAGTAATTTACATAGATAATTAATTAAAAACATTAGAATGAGAAAATATTGAATGAAATAAAGTAAGTTTACCCACAAAGTATGGGAGAGTGGTATGCATTTTATGTTTACTAGTCACTGACCCGTGCATACACACGAGTCTTTTCCAAAAGCATAAGGATATCGGTATATATTTGAAGAACTATTTAATTAGTTCCGAAATTCTCAAGTTCAAGTAAATTTTTATGAAATTATATTCTATAAAATGAACTTCTGCAAAGTTAAGGATTGATGAGCAGAACTTAGTTGCTTTTAATTTTCACGCTAAAAGCCTTTATGTTGCTTTTAATTTTTTTTGACAACTTAGTTGACAAAGTCGTTGTTATTGTAGCCTATTAAAAAAACAAAACAAAAAAAATTAGACCAATTTAAAAAAAGAACCCAAGCCAAAATTTTAAAAAATAGGATGAAGATGGAAGTCCTTAGCAGAAAAAAAAATTCAATTTTGCAGTGGAGTATAGATTGCAGGGAACGATGGCGAGATAAAACATGGCTACCCAACCCATCCTCAAAGCCAAACCAAACTCGTAAAAATAAAAAAAAAATAGAATGAAGATGAGAAGAGAAGCAAAAACAGAAAATGCTACAACGCTTCTGGAACCGTCTGGCTTTGTGTAAAAAAGAGATGAAGAGAGAGGAAAAATCTCAAAATGACTGAAAAAAGTTTGAGAATAAGCCACATGCATCCATATATATATATATATATATCGGTGTTGTTTTTCTTTTGAGTAAAAAAAACTGATATAATGAGATGACAATATTTTTTCTTTTATTGAAGCTGATATGATGTATCTTATAATTCAGCTAGATCAGAGGTGAACAATGGATTGTATATTGTTTAATTATTTGGTTCTTTGTGTATTAGTATGTTGCTTCTATTGAGTAAAAGATGTCAGAGTACCAGTAAAGATCAAAGCTAGAGGGATATAAAATGACAAAAAAGGCAGGAAATTTGCCACATGTGAATCTCCTTGCTATGAGCACACCAGCAATTTTGCCATCCTTTAGTTTTATAGAAGTCATAATATTAATAATATTATATTATAATCATATCGCGCGTCCAGTTTTAGATGCAATTGTTTTTGTATGTTTGTGTTTTAAATTATTTAAAATATATGTCTCGTTATATTTTGAATAAATTAAGGTTGATTAAGTAAAATAATAATTTTTATACATGTAATTTATCGATGAGTGAGCTGATTAGTTTTAAATGGATTTAATTTATCAAATATATCATAATTTAATTTTTAATTTGCAAGCAATTAATTTACATAATAGTGAATCAAATATATGGTGTCTAATATATCAACAACAACTAATGTAATAAAATTTTTAAAAAAATATTTGTTTTTAAAAGAACTGGGAAGAAACAGAGTTGTAACCTTAAGTCAGTGCATTTAAAACCTTAGTTCTTGTAGAAAAAATAATATAAAATAATATTTAAGGTAAAAAATTCCATAAAACAAAGGAAAAACAAAAAATTAAACATAAAAGAGGAGAAGACTGAGGGAGAAAAAGATGGAAAAAGAAAAAATTGAGGGACAAAATATTATGTTGGACAAGTGGACTCATAAATTTTAAGAAGGGGGGGTTGAATTAAGATTTTGTTGACTATTCCTAATTGAAAAATTTCCCTTACTTAGATATTCCTTAGATTCAACTATTTCTTTAATTGTAAGTACTCAAATAACAAATAAGGAGAAGTAATATTAATGAAATATAAACACAACAGAAAGTAAAAGAGATTAAGGAAAGAGAGAATGCAAAACTGGATTAATACTGGTTCGGCCACAACCCGTGCCTACGTCCAGTCCTCAAGCAAATTCCACTTGAGCATTTTTCACTAACCTTGTAAAAAACCTTTACAAGCAATGAACCACAAAGAACTTCCCTCCTTTGTGTTCGGTGTTTACACCACGAGGCAATCCCACCTCTTGCAATGAACCCCAAAGGACCTTCCTCCTTTGTGTTCAGTGATTACACCAAGAAGCAAATTCCACTTCTTGCAATGAACCCCAAAGGACGTTACTCCTTTGTGTCCAGTGATTCAACCAAGGAACAAACTTAGACTGTCTCTTGAAAACTTTTATAACCAAGAGTCGATTTCTTGAAAAGCTTTTTGTAAGAATGGAGGAGAGAAAGAAAATAGAATAACATAAGTTTTTGCCCAATGAACTTTTCTTGACAAAGTAAATGTTGAACAAAAACTCTTAGAAAGATGTTCAGAATCAATCTTTTTGAAATTCGTGTCATGGTCACATATTTATAACCATTTGATGGCTCTTGAAGAAATCATGTTAAAAGTTGTGACTCTTGGCAATTTCTTCAAAACCAGTCACTGGTAATCGATTACCATAATGGTGTAATCAATTACACAGTTTATTTTATCAAAGGTTGTGACTCTTCATGTTGAGGTTTGAAATCTAATGTTCAAAATCACTGGTAATCGTTTACAAATATTGTGTAATCAATTACACTATTTTGAAAATATTTTTGAACGTTACAAGACAATGGTAATCGATTACATGCCTATGGTAATCGATTACTACTTTCTAAATCAGTTATAAAACTATTTTGGGCTTTTGGTAATCGATTACTACCTTATAGTAATCGATTAATAGAGAGTAAAAACTCTAGTAAAAAAATATTTCCTGAAAAATTCTCTTGGACAATTTTGTGTTGTTCAATCTTTTCTTTGAAAAATTCTTTTTAAACTTATCTTGATGCTTTTCTTGAGGTTCTTGCATATCTTGAGTCTTCTCTTGAATCTTCACTTGAATCTTCTTGATTCTTTAATCTTGTTTGAAATCATCAAAATACTCTTGGAAGCTTTGCTTCTACAATCTCCCCCTTTTTTATGATGACAAATCCTGAAATCAAGAGAATATATGCAATATTTGATCTATCGTTCACTCATCCCTTTCTCCCCCTTTCTTTTTGAATTTGTGCTTAATTTAAAACTCAGTAAATAATTTTGTCTTGATTTCTAAAATACCCATTTTTCTCTCCCCTTTGGCAACATCAAAAAGCCAAAGTGCATGGAAAAGTAAAATCATACACAAGACATAACTAAAGCATATCCATAAATGCTAGTCATAGTAAAATACCAATAAGGTAACCAAGTTTAAACATATAACACAAACAACTAAGCGTAAATAAGTAAACAATATAACCAAGTTCAAAAAACATACAACTAACATAAAGTCATAAGACATAGCCAAATACACGACTTAAAATAAAATATAATAATAATCTAAATCTATCTAAGTAGTTGGTGGAAGGTCAAAGCACTGACAAATGAAACTCATATCCTCCTCAAGCTGAGTGATGCGTGTATCCATCCCTGCAAATCGTGCATCAATGGCATCAATGTGGTTGTCAAAGGAGTCAAAACGCTCACCAACGTAGGTTTGGAGACCATCCAACTTGTCGAGAATGTTTTGCATAAGGGATGAAGAGTCATCCATCTGAGGAGGAGGAGAAGGAGAGCGGTCATCTGCTGCCTGTGGCTGAGCATCCTTCTTCACCCAAGAGCCATCCCTCTTTTTGCGGTATCCAAAGGAGGTTACCACACCAGCACCGATAGATAAAGATCTCTTGACTTGAACAAAAGGCTCAGATTCAAGAGGAACATTAAAAAGACACAAAAATAGAGTGATCAAAAGGGGATAAGGAAGATGAGCATTTGATCACAATGCCTTATGCATGTGATATCTGACAAGGTGAGCCCAGTCGATCTGACGACACCGGTTAAGAAAACCCACATAACTATCAGGTCTTCCTCAAAGACCTGAGCAAGGTTAGATGATCGGGGAAGGAGGATTTGCACAATCAAGTAGTGCATGATGGCATTCAAAGGCTAATGATCCGACAAGTAATCTACCGGTCATATCCGCCTGGTTGGTGCAAACCATCCGGCGGGCATCATGACTAGAAAATTCAAATTTCCAGTCATCATCAATGGTGCCCTCAAAGGGTACACCTTCACTAGATAACTGAGTTAATTCAAAGAACAAAGACTCATCAATGACCATCTTTATGCCATACACTTTAGAAATTAGAGTACCATCCTGTATTTCTAAATTTGAATAAAAGGCTCTAACTAAGTCAGGATAATAAGGAAGTTTCAAAGACATAAACTGGATTAACCCGGAGTTATGAATTGCGTGATGACAATCAAACATTTCATCATCAAAGAACTCCAAGTCTATAAACTTAAGGTCTATAATGGAACGAGAAGAGAAAAGGGAAGTGTACCGGATACATTGTTCTTCTGAGGAGAACAACGTAGAGGATGATATAGAAGGAGGAATTGGTGCTGGCTGTGCTTCGGAGGCTCCGTGAAGTCGAGTTCCAGTGGCCGTGGTAGAGGTTGAAGCCCCCTCTCGCTTCTTTGATGATTCTGCCATTGTAGAATTTTTATGAGGATTTTAATTTGTAGAGATGAAAGAAAATTGAAAATGATGAAGAATGGGCTTTGTGGGAAGTGATTTGGTTGAGAAATGAAGGAGTTATGTGATTTTGAAGTTTTGGGAGAAAAGGGTGCGCCGTGGAAGAGAAAACGCGAAGGCTACATTTCTGTCATTTCATATTTATAGGAGGAGACACACTGTAATCGATTACACTATTATTGTAATCGATTATCAGAACTAATACTTTATATGTAATTGATTACATGGAAACTGTAATCGATTACAAGAAGTTTGTTCTACTGTAATTCTTATAATCGATTACTCATAGTGGTAATCGATTACCAGAGAATCAAAACTTAATTCTAAAAAAAAATTATGAACACATACATGATAACTTATTACTTATTTCAATTATTTTAGCATATCAATATAATTTTAACAGAATCCAATCATGTCAAATCATACATAATCAATTTAAGCATAATCAACAAAAAAAAATTCAATCAAGCATAATTAATCATGGTAAATTTTTAACATAATCAAACAATTTTGGAATTATCTTCAAATAGTCATAATAATAAAACTTAATTGAATGCAATAATCAAACCTTGAGATAGTTCAAATGTTACCTCTTTTGAGATATAATTGATGTTGTCAAGAAGATGTTTTTAGGAGATATTCTACTCGTTTTGCTTTAGTCTTTGATTTCTTGAGAATCATCTTCTTTGCTTTCATAGTTTTTTGTCAAAAGGTTGATTTCTTCTTTTTCAGAACCTTCAGATGAATCATTATCATCCCAAGCAATGTAGGCTTTCTTAGCCTTCTTTTCTCCATAATTTTTCTTCTTAGTTTTCTCAGTCCACTGCTCATTTGTTGGACAATTTTCCCTTAGATGTCCAGGTTGATTGCACTTGTAACATCTTAGGGTTGGAGAAGTCTCTTGTGATCCCTTATTTTGATTGAAATTTTGACGTCTTTGATTTCCTCTTGTTTTGATGAATTTGCGAAATCTTTTCACAAACAGAGAGAAATCTACTTCATCATCTGAGTCCTCATTGTCACTATCTTCTTGGATGGAGGATGAGGCTTTGAGTGCTATTCCCTTTTTTCTTTTGTCGCTTTCTTTATTTTGATTGAGTCTTTGCAATTCCATCTCATGTTCCTACAACTTTCCAAATAATGTGGCAAGAGACATAGTAGATAGATTTTTAGATTCAGTAATGGCAGTTACCTTTGCCTGCCATTCTCTACTTAGGCATCTTAATACTTTATTTATTAAATCCTCATTTGGAAATGTTTTTCCTAGTGATGCAAGATGATTAACTATGTGAGTGAATCTTTTCTGCATATCTTGTATGTTTTCATTTGTTTTTATCCTAAAAAGTTCATATTCATGGGTTAGAGTATTAATCCTAGATCTCTTAACATCAGTTGTGCCCTCATGTGTGAGTTAAAGTGTGTCCCACATCTCCTTGGCATTTGTACAGTTTGAGACTCTAAAATATTCATCTATTCCTAGGGCAGAAGTAATTATGTTTTTGGCTTTAAGATTATATTGAATTCTTCTTCTATCTTCTTCGGACCATTGATCTCTAGGTTTTTCTATTGTTGTGCTTCCATCTTCCATGGTGGGTACATAAGGTCCTATTTCTATGGCTTCCCAAATGTTTAAATCTATTGCTTCAATGAAGATTTGCATACGGGTTTTCTAGTAGTGGTAATCCTCTCCATTGAAGATAGCAGGCCTATTGATGGAATTTCCTTTCGGGAATAAGAAATTTGCTGAGGCCATATTTCGTGAAGTTTCTAAACTTTCTACAAGAATCCTGCTCTGATACCACTTGTTGGACAAGTGGCCTCAGAAATTTTAAGAAGGGGGGGTTGAATTAAGATTTCATTGACTATACCTAATTGAAAATTTTCCCTTACTTAGATATTCCTTAGATTCAATTATTTCTTTAATTGTAAGTTACTCGAATAACAAATAAGGAGAAGTAACATTAAATAAATATAAACACAAAAGAAAGTAAAAGAGATTAAGGAAAGAGAGAATGCAAAACCGGATTTATACTGGTCCGACAACAACTCGTGCCTATGTCCAGTCCTCAAGCAAATTCCACTTGAGCGTTTTCACTAACCTTATAAAAACCCTTTTACAAGCAATGAACCACAAAGGACTTCCCTCCATTG
Source organism: Glycine max (assembly GCF_000004515.6). Taxonomy (NCBI): domain Eukaryota; kingdom Viridiplantae; phylum Streptophyta; class Magnoliopsida; order Fabales; family Fabaceae; genus Glycine; species Glycine max. The sequence goes on along the minus strand of NC_016088.4, from coordinate 8,001,621 downwards.
TGTTCAGTGTTTACACCAAGAGGCAATCCCACCTCTTGCAATTAACCCCAAAGGGTCTTCCTCCTTTGTATTCAATGACTACACCAAGAAACAAATTCCACTTCTTGCAATGAACCCCAAAGGACGTTACTCCTTTGTGTCCAGTGATTCAACCAAGGAACAAACTTGTTCCTTGAACCAAGTAGACCGTCTCTTGAAAACTTTTATAACCAAGAGTTGGTCTCTTGAAAAGCTTTTTGTAAGAATGGAGGAGAGGAAGAAAATAGAATAACACAAGTTTTTGCCCAATGAACTTTTCTTGACAAAGTAAATGTTGAACATAAACTCTTAGAAAGATGTTTAGAATCAATCTTTTTGAAATTCGTGTTTTAGTCATATATTTATAGCCATTTGATGGCTTTTGAAGAAACCATGTTAAAAGTTGTGACTCTTGACAATTTCTTCAAAACCAGTCACTGGTAATCAATTACCATAATGATGTAATTGATTACACAGTTTATTTTATCAAAGGTTGTGACTCTTCATGTTGAGGTTTCAAATCTAATGTTCAGAATCACTGGTAATCGATTACAAATATTGTGTAATCGATTACACTATTTTGAAAATATTTTTGAACGTTACAAGACAACGGCAATCAATTACATGTTCATGGTAATCGATTACTATTTTGTAAATCAGTTATAAAACTGTTTTGGGCTTCTGGTAATCGATAACTACCTTATGGTAATCGATTACCAAAGAGTAAAAACTCTGGTAAAAAAATATTTCTTGAAAATTTTGGTATCAATGGAAGGAAAAATATAATCTTTTGAAATAACTATAAATAATAATAATAATAATAATAATAATAATAATAATAATAAAATAATAATAATAATAATAAAATGTAATCTTTTGAAAATATAGATGTTGGGTACATAAATGGAAGCAGCAACTGTTTAATATTGTTTAATACGAAGAAAATAATACAATTTTTGATTAAAAAAGTATTAGACAAATTGAAAATAATTAAAGTTAAAAGGATAAAATGGACAAAATTAATATCAATTTATTTTTTCTTTTCCTTTTATAATTTTTCATATTTTTTTATTAAAAAAATATTCTTTTAGCACAACATCTATTTTTAATGTGATAAAAATATTTATTTCATATATTCAAGTAAAAAAAATTACTTTGTAAGGACAATTGTTGAGCTGTTATATATAATTATCGTCTATTTTTTTCCTAAAGGTATTTGCTATTTAATTTAATGTTTCATCTTTTTGTTTCTTACAGGAGTGATAACAGCTAGAAGTGATATAGATTGATAAATTGAGGTATCAGGATGTCTTATCGAAGAGGGTCTGATCAGCCACCGCAAAGGCAAATACTGCAGACTCAGACTGAGAATTTAGGAGCTGACCCTATCTTGGACAGTGAAGTGATATATATTATAAATATTTAATTAAAATCATTAATGAATGGAATCTATTTTATTTAGTTAGGTAGTTAAAATTTAAATCCTTAAGAATAAATTTACATAAAAATGTATAACATATTATAAATTATAATCTTATAAGTAATTCATATAAAATAATTATATATTCATAATACTTGAAGATAATCAAGTAGTTTAATTAACTAAAAACATGTATTCAATCAATTAAATTATTGATAATGGAGTCACTCAACCTAAACTGCTACACAAAAACTTTGGTATGCAGGTAAATTGTGACAGAGGTCAAAGCCAGATTGCTAGGACAAACAAAGCTTCTAATAGATATAAGATAAAATTAATACAATAAACATGTACATATATAGCAGGGTGAAAAATAGTGTCGACTTCTTTCTAAGCCAAATGGTTATTTGAACAATGCCCTTGCTCAGGGACATGATCGTTTGCTCCTTCCTCCCTTTTTTCTTCAGAGACAGTCTTAGCAATCGTAAAGTTGGGCTAATTTGTTGAGGACAGAAGCCTAGCCCACATTCTATCAGTAATTACCACTTTGTTCTGTCCCTCAGTGATTCTCTGCATAACAAACCAACCAACATAATGCTTCAAAATTCTATAGTTTCCTACTCAAAATTACAACTTCATTCACCCAATCATAAGCTTGAAAACTAACTTTGAATTGAAAAGTTTAAATCCACTACATTGTTAACAAATGAATCATATCTATGCTGCAAAATGTTTCTACAAAAGGATTCAATGTGTATGTTAGTATAATTTTTTTACACTATTAACTGAAAAACCATCTTAAAAATAATATTAAAATAATTATTATACAAATCAATAAATTTTATTTAAAATTTCTGATACAATATAAAAAATTTATTATATTGTATATCATTTTTTCTTTATTAAATGGTCAGGTATTTATGGTATAAAGGGTGATAATTAGTTTTGTTTAAACTTCTTTAACTCCATTGCTTTTTTTTTTGTTAAAAAATGTGTTCTCTTTTTTAATGAGATGACTATTTATTTGGTGAAAAGTGTTTATTTAATAAATAATAATAATAATAATAGCATGAAATAATTAGTATATCACAGCATCCAACAAAACTAAACATTGTTAAATTTATTTTTGTAATTAATTATCAAAATATGTTACAAAAATGTTTAAAAACACAAGTTTTCATAAGAATTTCCAATTTATTTGATAGTAAAGTGTCTTGATTTGAATTTTTTTATGTTTAATCCTGAGGTCAAATGAATAGAATTTCTTTCACAGAATAATAAGATGTAGTCTAGGAAGATAATATAAAGCGGGTTAGATTCTTGAAAGAGAGAAAAATAAAGAAAGAGATAAGATGTAATATTAGGAATGTAATATTAGGGATTTATGGCAAAAAATGAAAAACATTTACATCCGTCAAGAAACACAAAATTGAGTATGAATAACTTTGAAGAAGGAATCAACTTCTGTTCTGTTATGCTTCTAAAACGCAAAGCAATCTTTTTCAAAGAGTAGGCATGCACTTATTGCCTGTAATACCATATAAGGTCTCATCAAAATTAAGTAATCCAAAGATTTATAAATAAATATAACCTAGAAGGCTAGAACAGGGTAAAAAGAAGGAGAAACGAAGGAGCAGCATTCTAAGAAAAAAAGATGCAAGAGTTAACTCAAATATTGTGTTGTGGTCTCATATTCTAAGAGTCTAGGAATGCTTAATTTTTGTATGCACATTTTACTTTTCCTGGATTCAATATCATCTTTTGGCAGTCTTATTCTTCAAGAGGAACATGCAACAATAGCACTAAACACGAGGCATTTGTTTGCAATATGCATCATATCCTTTACATTAGGTCAGAGATTCAATTACAATTTAACACTTCTCAATTCCCACCAGTCTGAGTCCGTAGTATCTGCCTTTGCGGAATAAGACATCTTGATACCTCAATTTATCAATCTGTATCACTTCTAGCTGTTATCATTCCTGTAAGAAACAAAATGGTGAAACATTAAATTAAATAGCAAATACCTTCAAGGAAAAAAAATAGACGATAATTATAGGAAATGAAGGCAAATCAGAAAACTGACCCTTCACAATTCTGTTATAATAATCACTTTTCAATTGGAAAGGAAAACATATATTAAGCTTGGTTATTTGGCACAGTCAGAGATAAAAAAAAAATCGTCTCTACCCCTTGTCTCTCACTATCCCTTTGTGTGTGAGATATTAAGATCGAAGGGACCATAAGATGCAAGGTTGAATGTGATTATACTATTCTTATGATCCATCATAAAGAGAAAATTTTATTCCATATGCAGTGAAAAGTTAAATATCCATGAAACCCCATATAAACTGCATCCAAATGAATTGCAGAAAGGAAATTAGTATGCAAACAAAATTCCCCAAAAGCATTGGTTCTATGATCAGTAATAAACACAAGTAAAACCAACTTTCGAAAATCAAAACTTGAAAGAAAAACCAACTATAATGAGATGCTCCCTATCAAACTTGGTAGAGAAGAATACTTATTCACATATAATAATCCCCCTTATCATTTCATTCACCCAGTATGCGTTCTGCCCAAATCCAATTCTTTTATTTTTCACATTTAACATGGGGCTCATTCTATAATAATCTATTTTAGTTTGATTTAGTCATTTATATTGAAAACAAACCCGTACAACAGATATACTGATGGCCCCATCCATAACTCCAAGACGAATTCCTAGACCCTGAAACCAAATGACAATACAGATTCACAGATGTAACTTGCAAGTCATGTTCCACTCAAAGATTAAAATTTCCTAGATGATAAAAGTACAAAATACCAGATCAAATATGAAATTTGACAAATATGATTATGAAACTATATCTTCAAATTCACAAAACAAACCGATCTCAGCACTCCACCCTGTCCTAGAGAAGAACAAAATAATCAACACACCTCTGAATTAAACAATAGTTTTAAGGCTAGACCAAAGTAGCCAAGCCATTTGGCCATGCAATTCCACTTGCAGGTTAACACCATCAAAACAACACACAATTATAAGTTTATAACCCAAGAAAAATTGCAAATCATAGATCAAAAGTAACAAAAACAACAACAAAAAAGGGCTTATTGAAGCGCCTATATATGGAGACTTGAGTACTGGGGAGAAGGAACAATAAGGGGATAAACCAAATCCAACTTTCTATTGAATTCTCTGAGACACCCTTTTTTTTTCCTCACAGTCTCCCAATTATAATACAATACAAAAGCCATAGTAGAAACCTCAGCCAGTATCTGCACAATGATGCTTCTTTCTTTTCATCCAAATCCATAATAAAACTCTACTACTGTCCTCCTGAGCCTTGAGAATCATCCTTAGCAAGAGTTTCCTGATGCTATTGTTGCTAATGCTGATGTTGTTGTTGCTGTTGATGCACTCTACCAGGAAACCAAATGACAATACAGATTCATAGATGTAACTTGCAAGTGATGTTCCACACAAAGATTAAAATTTCCCAGATGATAAAAGTACTAAATACCAGATCCAATATGAAATTTGACAAATATGATTATGAAACTATATCTTCAAATTCACAAAACAAACCGATCTCAGCACTCCACCCTGTCCTAGAGAAGAACAAAATAATCAACACACCTCTGAATTAAACAATAGTTTTAAGGCCCGACCAAAGCAGCCAAGTCATCTGGCCATGCAATTCCACCTGCAAGTTAACACCATCAAAACAACACACAATTATAAGTTTATAACCCAAGAAAAATTGCAAATCACAGATCAAAAGTAACAAAAACCACAACAAAAAAACGCTTATTGAAGCACCTGTATATGGAGACTTGAGTACTGGGGAGAAGGGACAATAAGGGGGTAAACCAAATCCAGCTTTCTATTGAATTCTTTGAGACACCTTTTATATTTGCGTGATAAAAAAAGAGAAAACCTACCTTTGGATCACTGTTGAAGTAACAGAAAGGAATTAAATACTAAGTACCATATTCACCCAAAAAAAATAGTAAGCATTATTATCCATGTTAACTATTACCTGTGGTGCGCTCCGATCATCAGTTCCCTCATATTTGCTTAGACACTCTTGCAATCGAAGAATCTGCAAGACCAAATATTGATGGAGAACTAATTAAATGAAATATGATTAGTGGAATGTCTACACTATAAGTATCATTTATAAGTTATATAATAAACAGTAAATGAGTGCTTCAAATCTTTGTATACCTCCTCACTCAAAAAATGAAGATTTTCAAGCTGATATTGCAGCAAAGCCATTTGCTGATCAGAGAGCCTACCATCATAGTACCTATTATGATGTAAATCCATTTGCACAAGGGTTGAAGATGGATCTTCAAAGGTTTTTCTTTCTTTTTTTTTTATGAAATTTATTGAATGAGAGAGAAAGTGACAAGTTTATGGAGGGTTGAATGTAAGGTATTTGGTTCAAAGTTTGAATGTGTTTGGATGGAAAATGAAGATGATAACAATGGTGTTCAAGTGAGATTAAAGAATGAAGGTTTAGAAAGATGAAGAAGGAGAATGAAGAAGGGGGTTGGAAGAATCACTCCTCCGGAATTGGTGTCACACAGAAGGTGGTGTTCCTTGATAAACCAATTTCTTGAATCACTCAAGTAACTAAGGAGATTCACTCTCACATTAGAAGGTGATTAAAAACTCAAATTCAAGGTCTATTTTTTTATTAGAAAATGTGCAATCTATAAATAGGAATGACATCAAGTTGGTTACACAAGTGAAATGATCACCAATAACAACAATTGATGGTTTCATTAAACCTAATTAAAACTAGAATTGATAACAACAATTGATGGTGTCATTATACCTAATTAAAACTAGAATTAAGACACATAAACATATGGAAAATTGTGCAACTCCTTGGTTAGCCAAGAGGCAGCCACAATCCTAGAGTTTTCACCTTATTAAACCTTAATTTCTTTAAATTAAAACAAGCCCATAGGTGGTGCAAATCCCAAGAGAATTGACATCCACTTTAACACAAGTTTGGGCCTTTATTTCAACTAACAAAATGCTAATAAAACCACTCAATGAAAATGGTACCCTCTACTATTCTTGGAACATGGTGCAATTAACAATCTGAAGTTTCTCCACTTGTAACTTGGGCCTACATTCAACTAACATGGTTAACACTTGTTGAAGAGCTTCCTTGACCTTCTTTGTTCTAGCCCTTGCCATAGGTCCTCCAAGTCCTTCTAAATGTTCCTTGCCCTTATTCCTTGCCTTGTCCTCATCACTCTCTCCCTCTTCAAAAGGATTTGTCCTCAAATCGACTTCTCTATCTACATCAAAAAGAGTTAAGTCAGACACATTAAATGTAGTACTCACATTATACTCACCGGGTAATTCAATCTTGTACGCATTGTCATGTATCCTTTCAAGTACTTGAAATGGAGCATCCCTTCTTGGTTGAAGCTTGGATTTCCTTTGCTCCGGAAACCTCTCCTTTCTCATGTGAACCCAAACCCAATCTCCGAGTTGGAAAACAACCTTTTTGCGCCCCTTGTTTGCTTGTTTAGCATAGCTCTCATTCCTCTTTTCAATTTGGGCCTTGACTCTTTCATGGAGCTTTTTCACATAGTCCGTTTTGGCTTGTCCTTCCTTATGCTTAAAAACTGAAATATTAGGCATTGGCAACAAATCAAGAGGAGTTAGTGGATTGAAACCATAAACAACCTCAAAAGGAGAACAACTAGTGATGCTATGCACAGTCCTATTATAAGCAAATTCAATGTGAGGTAAGCAAAGTTCCCAATTTTTAAGATTCTTTTTCAAAATGGTCCTTAGCAAGGTACCCAAAGTCCAATTCACGACCTCCGTTTGTCCATCCGTTTGAGGGTGACAAGTAGTAGAAAATAGTAGCTTAGTACCCAACTTCCCCCATAAGGTCCTCCAAAAATGGCTTAGGAACTTGGAGTCCCTATCACTAACAATGCTTCTTGGTAATCCATGGAGTTTCACTACTTCTTTGAAGAACAAATCCGCCACATGATTAGCATCATCAAATTTCCTACAAGGAATAAAATGAGCCATTTTAAAAAACCTATCAACAACAACAATCTTGAGGCTAGGCTCTAGAGAGGCTAGATCAAGAATGGTGATTTAAAAATAATCAACATGCTTGATGATTTCTTTCTGGTTCAATTTTCAAACCAAGAGGATTATAACCATGAATTTTTCGAAGGGCCATGGTTGATAGTGGATCATTACCCTCATTGTCCAAAGGTAAGGAAGATTGTTTTTGATGCTTAATGCAGAGAAGGTAAGGAAGATTGTTGTATAGGTAAGGGTTTTGAAGCTCCCTATTGAGCTTTTCAACCAACACTGTTTGTGGTGGATTGGTGCTTCCATTGGCACTATGCTCAAAGTTGATTAAACGATGTCTACTCATTTAAGAGGGAGGTTTACTAGGTTATTTGTTAGATGGGTTTGAGCAAACCACTAGCAACCCGCATTATGATTCGAGGTCATCCCTTAATGTTGGAATATGAAAGGCTACATACTATATGCTTTAGTGTGGAAGGTATGAACACAAAAAAGGATGATTGCACGTAAGGTTCCATGGTATCTATGGAAGAACATGAGATGGGTAATGGCCTAGAAAAACCAACAATAGTTGACAATGATGGAGAAGGTGGCACATTTGACAGTAAGGTGGTGGCAATAGATGAAGAAGTCTAGGAGACAACGCAACCAGAAGGGTATAGTCCTTAGATGCTCATCAAACATAACCCTAGGAGAAAAGCAAAAGAAGGGAAAAAAGGAACTTCAAAGCAAGCATCAACATTTAATGTGGAGTTGACTAGAGACAGGGGGTTTTGTCTCTAGACTTGACAATATAAGGAAAGGAGAAAATTTTGGGATAAAGGGTAATGCTAGAAAAAGTGCAGGTCCTAAGCAGGAAAAGCTTGTTAATCAAAATGGATTACCTCGATACAAGAAAGTTAAGAACCTGATGAGGGAGAAACTTCCCAAAAGGGTGGAGAGAAAACCTTAAATATGGGAGGGCAGTCTCCAAAAAGGGCTAAAAAGGTGAACCCTAAAGTTGTTGGCAGAGGTAAAGGGAAAAAGGACATTGTTAAGTGGAACTTAGGAACCAAACAAAGGGAGTATGTCATGCCAAGAGTGACCATTGAGAAAAGTCAAAGTCCAAGTGACTATAAAGAGAGGAAAACATGTGATGGCAACTTTTTGCATCAATTGAAGTGCATTGAAAATTAGCATGGATCTATGGTGTTGGATTCTCTATGTACAAGGATCCATTATTCTATCTAAAAGGGTGATAGTAATGGCCAAATAAGCATGGACTTAAGGGTGATGCTAGGTGCACCAGCATTATTGCTTGTGCACCGAACAAATTTATTTAATTCCCTAAATGCCCTTGCTGTCTTCTTCCTTTTAAAGTTGGTTGCAGTGTTATTTTTTCTCTTACGCCTCCATTATTTTTTCTTCGTTTTCTCCCTCTGTTGTTGGTTTGTGTTGGTTTTTCATTGTTGAGAGAACTGCCGCTTGGGTCGAGGTGAAAGTGTTACGGGTCGGTGGTGATTGTTGCGGTGGTTGTTTCGTTGTCATTGGCATTCCAGGTACGCCATTTTGTTTCATTTTGCTAGGTGTGCGTGAGTTGATCTGAATGTGTAAGTTATAAGTACGGATCAAGTTGATTCGTATGGTCTATACGGATCAACTTGATCCGTATGGTTTATAGATTTTGATATTTTAAACAATTTTTTTAAGTTTTATATTTTTTAATTATTAATATGTTTGTATGGTCATTTTTAAAATTAAATTAATTGTTTATATGTGTATTTAAAATAATTTGTATGTAGAATGATATAGGGTTTTTGCATTTTATTATATATGATTATGAATTGTAGTGTTTATAAAATGTTGTGGAGTAAAAGATTATGTAGAGTTTTGTTTGATATTATATGTATAGTACGGTTAGGTGTTGTATGTTTGTGTTGTTGAAATTGATGATTTGTTATTAAGATGGATGGAGATCAATGGATGTATGACAGTATAATGTTTGAAGAAGTTGATATGGATGATCAAAATGAACAGGAATGTGGTGTGAATGAGCAGCATGTTGATTGTTCGAATGCATTCAATACTTCTTAGGTAATAATGTTGATTTTTGTTATTATTTTCATAAAATCAATGTCCCTTAGAAGACTAAAATGGTGTGGGTTGCGTTATAGGTGTTTGGTACCCGAAATGATGTTTTGCAGTGGGCTTGATCCGTTGCTCATGAAAACGGATTTATGACAGTCATTATGAGGTCTGACACAAACACTGGTAGTAGAGGAAGGATTTCATTTGTGTTAATTGGTTGTGAAAGGAGTGGTGAGTATAGGTGTAGGAAGAAAGATTTTGTTAGAAGGGATATTAGGACCAGGAAATGTGGGAGTCCCTTCAAGCTTCGTGGGAAACCAGTGGTTGGAGGGCAAGGTTGGATGATGAAGTTGATGTGTGGGATTCATAATCATGAATTGGGCAAGTCATTAGTTAGACATCCATACACTGAGCGATTGACTAAGGATGAAAAGACAATTATTGCTGATATGATCATGATCAAGTCAATGGAGAAACCAAGAAACATCTTGCTAACATTGAAGGAGCACAATGTCAATAGTTGTACAACCATCAAACAAATATACAATGCAAGAAGTGCATACCATTCTTCCATTAGAGGAAGTGATACTGAAATGCAACATCTAATAAAGCTTCTTGCACGAGATCAATATATTTATTAGCATATATTAAAGGATGAAGACGTGGTACGTGATATCTTTTGGTGTCACCCTGATACAGTGAAGTTAGTCAATGCATGTAATTTGGTATTTTTGATAGACAGTACCTACAAAACAAATAGATACAAACTCTCACTACTTGACTTTGTTGGTGTGACACCAACAGGGATGACATTCTCTGCTGGCTTTGCTTATCTAGAGGGTGAACATGTTAATAATGTGGTATGGGATTTAGAACGGTTCCGAGGTATATTTTTAAGATGTGATGCCCTCCCTAGAGTTATTATGACTAACAAAGACCTAGTATTGATGAATGCAGTGAAAACTGTATTCCCTAAGTGTACAAATTTGTTGTGCAGCTTTCACATAAACAAGAATGTGAAGGCCAAATATAAATCACTAATTGGTCAAAAAAATGCTTGGGAGTATGTCATGGATGCTTGGGGAAGTCTGGCTGATTATCCTTCGAAACAACAGTTCAATGAATACCTGAAGAAGTTTGAAATGGCTTGTTCACCTTGGCCAATGTTTGTTGACTATGTTAACGAAACATGGATAATCCCCCGCAAGGAAAAATTTGTTACAGCCTGGACAAATAAGGTGACGCACTTAGGAAACACAACAACAAACAGGTATGAAAGTGTTCAATTATTTCTATTAAGGTTGATGAATTGATAGAATTTTATTGTTGTATATGTTTATTGTTATTTGTGTATTTCAAATGTAGGATTGAATTTGCTCATTGAGCTTTAAAAAGAGTGTTATAGAATAGCCTTGGAAACTTATGTAGTGTTTGGGATGCCATGAACAACATGATCACCCTATAGCACATTGAAATTAAAGCATCCTTTGAATCAAATACACATGTGGTTATACATGATTTTAAAAAAACCTTATACAAGAGGATTCTTGGAATCATTTTAAGGTATACTTTAAATCACGCACGGAAAGAATCCTTCCACTTGTGGTTGTGCATGAGAATCACGCACGGTCTTCCTTGTGTATGTGAGCTATCTAAATATGTTGTTGGTTGCATCCCACTAGATTCAATCCATATGTTTCGGAGGAGACTTAGTTTTTCAGACCAAGGGTTATCTGAGCCCAAAGTGACCATCAAGGAAAAGATGGAAACCATATCTAAAAGATTTGAAGAACTTGATGTTTGTTGTAAGTTTACTCTAAAAAGTAAACTTTGGGACATTGCATACCCTGATCAAAATTCTATGTATCCTCCTCCAGCAAAGGTTAACACAAAAGGTGCACCAAAGAAACCGATGAACAAAAACCCAAGGTTAACAAAGCGTGATCCATAATACTGGGAGTATGTATATGCTTTGCATTCTGTGTAAAATAACAATTCTTCAGTGAAGCATAGTGCATCATCTTCTGACCAGCCCAATCCAAGAAGGATCATGCTGATGTTGGATCAATTCAGCCATTTATCCACGATTTCATTGACAACATTGTGGATGTCAAAGCTGACGGAAACTATGGATATCGGTCGTTTGCCGGTTTATTGGGTATGGGTGAAGAGTCTTGGTCGTTGCTGCACAACCATCTGCTTAAAGAACTTGGCAAATTCTCAGATGACTATATCAAGCTCTTCGGTAGCACAGACAAATTTGAGGAATTAAGGATGTTCCAACTTGTTGATGGGTTAACCAATGTATGTAATTTATGTTTTTATTTTTAATAATTAACTTTAAAATTAACTTTGATGTGTATATTTGTTTCATTTAGGTGATTGTGGATAAATGGATGCATAAAATCGACATGGGATATGTCATTGAATCAAGGTATAATGTAATCCTTGTATCGTTGTCCCAACAACAAAGCATGACCTTCTTTCCTCTTGAAGTCAACCACCAACAAAGCATGTATTTTGTGTTATTTTAACACTTATGTTAGATAAAATCATTCATTGAGAATATATATTTTATTTTAAAAAAAAAATGATACAAAATGATTGACAACTAAAACAAAATATAAACACAAGTCTTTGTGCTTTTGTGATCAACATAAACATGTTTCCATGAAGGGTATTTTTGTAAAAAAAAACCTAAAGCATGAGGGTATACTTGGCAAACAGAGGAGGTGTTTAAACAATTTTTCGACGTCGTTAATGGGTAAGTAATTTAAAAATAAGATTTTAACGTTAACACTAATATTTCGATGAATTAAAGTTAAATTAAAATTATAAAGCAAAATAAGTTAAAATATACAAAATGTTGAGTCAAAAACAAAATGTTTTCAAATACAACAAAATTAGAAACATCGTCCAAATATGAAAATATAAAATGTCTAAAGATTAGTAAACAGATTCCTCATCAATATGAATGCATGCACTTTGTTTTCTTCTTTTTAGTTCCATTTTCATTTCTACTATCCCCCTTTTGTTTTTTGTGCTTCAGACTTGTGTTCTTCGTCTTCTTGCATGCATAAGTTTTAAGGAAATGATCAATTTAGGTGTATGGACCAAAAGGGTTTTCTCGTTTGGAATGGTGAGTGCTTTCACCGCTTGCACGCAAGAACTAGTTCTAGTTTTTAGTTGTTGAGGTATAAAAATTGTAACAGCGAGAGACGGGGGTTTTGCTCCCTTATTGTGTGCACTTCGATCAAAATCACCTATTGTTTATGCGCAAGAATTTGGCGGGAACAGTGCATCATCAACATTGGCAGGTATTTGGAATTGTTTATTCTTTGCTGTCAGTGCTTCTCACTATTATCGTTGGTAATATCGCTGTTACATTAATTAATTTGTTATATATAGTAATCTATTTTTTAGTTTAGATTCTTCTAATTGAAAATGATTATGCAATACATGAATTCAAACAGTACATTAATTTCAACATAGTCGAACAAAATTAAATTCGCATCAAATACTACAACTAACTCATGATAATTTTGCGACAAGGACAACTCGTCTTCCATTTGCGATACAAGTTTACTGAAAACAGCTAAAATTTCTATTGGCCCAATCTTTTTCCAGTAGTTAGACTCAATGAGCACCTTCATCACGTTCTCGTTGGTTTTGAGTTCAATTATTTCAAATTTTATAACTTTTTCTGAATACTCATGGTGACTTGGTTTCCGAAAAAACAATCGCCTTACCATTTGTGTTTCATCAATACCATAAGGGGGAATCCCACGAGGCGCAACTTGCTTGATCAAATCCTTTAGTTCATCCATGGTACATCCAGTGGGAATGTCAAAGTTTTGGGGATTTTTTCATGTGAACGAGTAACCAACAAACTCATTTTGGCGTGACATGTTCCACCTCCCATTGTAATATAGTAGGGCATCATGAGTAGGGGTCATAGTAGCTTGAAGTAAGTTTAAAATACCATCTGGGGTTCTAGCAATGCTACATAATAACTCAATCGGACCAACAAACGAAAATTCATGATTACGCATTAACATTGTGTTAACATTAGCATCATCTTTCAGTTACATACATTGAAACCAAAATTGATTACCTGCATACGTGAAAGGCTGCCGGTAGTAAATTTCATCCAAAAATTACTTGTCGGTTAGCTTAAGGGTATTGTGTATTCTAGTTTTTAACGTTTGAAAATCACACCCGTTAGGTACTCGAATGGGAACTGGAGTGGAAGCTTGAAAGGAAACACCATTGTCATTGTGAACAATGGATCCATTTGGAAAAATAAAACCTAATGTGGAGTTCACAACTATCCGACTGCTTGTCTCTCCCAAGAGTGCCATAGTTTTTTGTAAGACTTGGGTTGAGACTGAAACTTGTGCTTTCTTACAGTGTTAGGCTGTGTCATATATATAGATGACTTTTAATATCAGTGCTGCATTTTTTAAAGATTAAAAATACGCATGCACATGCTTTCTGTATGTGTTGTCAACTACACCAATCACGTGACATGCTTTAGCTTGCATCAGATCTGCATGTGTAGTCATGCTGTGAAGGGTCCTTTCACGCGCTTTATGTTAATGCAGACAACAATTTCTCATACACGATTTTTCACAATGTGTAGTCAACTCAGACAACGATATATCATACATGCTTTTTTAGAATTAAGTAATAATTTTGTTGTGAACGTAACAAATAAATTACATGTTCAAAATGATCAGTCATTATAAATTACATGTCCAATCATCATTTATGTCAACATAGTCTCTCTTGAACATCACGAAGCTCTTGTAATGTTGCATTCTGCTAATATATGGATTTGACCACGACTTCGCCTGCGGATGACAATTGGTAGACCATAACAATGCTACAGGAGGTAAGGGACAACGTTCTTTTAAATAAACCTGTTGTATATGCAAAAAATATGTTAACTCAATCCTATAAAACTCATTGCATAAATATAAAAAAAACACTTCATATCTACAATGTACCTCAACAAAATGATTGCCATACACATGACTGATACAAATTATATGATGCAATGAAGAATTTGCCAGCGGTTGACTTCTAAGAGGAAAAAATGTCATGTTTTGTTGTTTAGACAAGGATACAACGATTACGTTGTACCTTGATGCAATGACATGTCCCATGTCCATTATATCCATCTACTTATCTGTTGTCACCTGAATGAAACAAATATACACGTCAAACTTAATTTCAAAGTAAAGTCTTAAAAATCAAATACATAAATTATATACCTTGGTTAACCCATCAAGAAGTAGTGACATCCTTAATTCCTCAAATCTCTCTGTGCCACCAAAGAGCTTGATATAGTCTGCTGAGAAATTGACAAGTTCTTTAAGCAGATGGTTGCGGACCACCGACTAAGAGTCTTCACCCATACCTAATAAACCGGCAACCGACCGATTTCCACAGTTACCATCAGCTTTGACATCAACAATCTTATCAATGAAGTTGTGCATAAATGGCTGAAACTGGTCCAACATGGGCATCATCGTTCTTCGATTCGGTTGCTCAGAGGATGATGCAGTACGCCTCACCGACGAACTGCTATTTTGCATAGATTCAAAGGCATCTACATACTCCTAGTAAGATGGATCGCGCTTGGTTGACCTTGGGTTCCTGCTCGTGGTTTTCTTCGGTGCCCCCTTTGTGTTAACTTTTGCTGAAGGAGAACACATCGAATTCTGATCAGGGTATGCAATTTCCCAAAGTTTAGTCCTTAGAGTAAACTTGCCACAAACATCAAGTTCTTTGAATTTTTTGGATATTGTTTCCATTACGTCCTTGATGATCACCTCGGGCTTAGATAACCCTTGGTCTGAAAAACTGAGTCTCCTCCAGAACATATGGATTGAATCCAGTGGGATGCAACCACCAACATATTTGGATAGCTCACAAGCACAAGGAAGACCAAGCGTGATTCTCACCATGCAACCACAACTTGAGGGATTCTTGCCAGCATAGTCAACACGCTCTAATTTAGCAGCAATCTGATTTCAAGCATACCTTGAAACCATTCCAAGCAGCCTCCTGTATTAGGTTTTTTGGAACACATGTCCAACGACATGTGTACTTGTTTCAAATGATGCTTTAATCTCTGTGTGCTGCAACGTAATCATGTTGTTCATGGCATCCCACACATTGCATAAGTCTCCAATGCTATTTTGTAACAGTCTTTTTAAAGACGAGTGAGCAAATTCAACCCTATATTTCAAATACACAAATAAAAATAAACATATACAATAATACAATTACATAAATTCGTCATTGTTAATAGAAATAGTTGAACGGTTTCATACCTGTTTGTTGTTGTGTTTCTTAAGTGCATCACCTTATTAGTTCAGGCGGAAACAAATTTTTCCTTGTGTGGTATTATCCATGTTTCCTTGACATAGTCAACAAACATTGGCCAAGGTGCGCAAGCCATTTCGAACTCCTTCAGGCATTCATCAAACTGCTGTTCTGAAGGACAATCAGTCAGAGATCCCCAACAATCCATGACATAATCCCAAGCTTTTTTTTGCGCAATTAGTGATTTACATTTGGCCTTCACATTCTTGTTTATGTGAAAGCTGCACAACAAATTTGTGCATTCAGGGAATACATCCTTCACTGCATTCATCAATGTTTGGTCTCTATCAGTGACAATAACACCAGGGAGGGCATCACGCTTTAAAAAAAGGCCTCGGAAGCATTGTAAATCCCATACCAAATTATTAACGCGTTCACCCTCCACATATGCAAAACCGGCAGAGAATGTCATCCCAGTCGGTGTCACCCCAACAAAATCGAGCAGTGGGAGTCTGTACCGATTTGTTTTGTAGGTGTTGTTTATCAAAAACACCAAATTACATGCGTTGACTAACTTAATTGAATCAGGGTGACACCAAAAGATATCACGAACCACGTCTTCATCCTTTATTCTATGCCAATGAATATACCAATCACGTTCAAAAAGCTTTATCAGATGTTGCATTTTAAGATCGCTTCCTCTTATGGAAGAACGGAATGCACATCTTGCATTATATATCTGTTTAATGGTCATACAACTATTGGCATTGTGTTCCTTCAGAGTTAGCATAATGTTTCTTGGCTTCACCATGGACTTCGTCATATCAGCAATAAGTGTTTTTTCAGCTTTAGTCAATCGCCCCGCATATGGATGTCCAACTAATGACTTGGCCAATTCATGATTATGCACTCCACAAATCAACTTCACCACCCAGCCTTCTCCTCCAACTACTGGCTTGCAACGAAGCTTGAAGGGACACCCACATTTTCTAGTCCCAATGTCTCTTCTGATAATTTTTTTTTCCTACACCTATACTCGTCACTCCTTTCACAGCCAATTAACACAAACGTAGTCCTTCCTCTACTACCTGTGTTTGTGTCTGACCTTAAAATCACCGCCACAAATCCGTTTTCATGAGCCATGGATCGAGCCCACCGCAAAACATCATCTCGACACTCAAACACCTACAAAGAAATCCACATAATTTAAGCTTTCTACCAATATTCATTTTATTAAATCTGTGACAAACATTAACATTATAATCTGAGAAGTGTTGAACGCATCCGAACAATCAACATGCGGTTCATTCGCACCACATGCTTCTTCTGCATTTTCATAATCCATATCCGCTCGTTTAGACATTATTTCATACATCCACTCATCTTCGTCCATCTAACCAAATCAAACAAAAAATGACAAAAAATTAGTAATTTAACAGGAAAAAAAGGAAAATAAATTAAAAAACAGCAAATACCAAAAATAACTTACGGATCAAGTTGATCCGTAACAAACTTCTGGATCAAGTTGATCCGTAATAGACTTACGGATCAACTTGATCCATAAACGAACCGTACGTCCGCGACAAACACCACACCCTCTGCGTATCTCGTTTGCCACCGCCGACCACCGCTACGCACCTTCACCTTCACCGCACCTAACCTTTCACAGCGAACCGACAAACCCGAGACAATGCCGAACGAAAACCACAAAAACAGAGAAAAAAAAGCAGACAAAAATGGAGGCTTTGTGCTTTTCTGCAAAAAAAAAAAAAAAAAAAAAAAACAGCTTTTATAAGTAAAAAATAGGCCAGGGGCATTTTTGCCATTTATGAATTTTGCTGGGTGCACCTGCAAAAATTCTGGGTGCACCTAGCAACACTCCTAGTAGTAGTGCTTGACTTTTGAAACAACCCATTGTGGTAACAGGCTTTATTGGCATGCTTAGACACGTTTGGGACCATGTAATAATTTTTGCTTTATTGAAGCTTTAAAATGGTATACACTATTTTGAACCTACTTTTTATTATTGATTGAAATTTATTAAAAACTATAAAATTATAGATGAAACATGTAAAACCCATAAAATTTTATAATTTTTAATAAATTTCAGCAAATTACAAAGAATGTATTAAAAAAGCTATGTTACAAACATTTTTCATAAAAAAATAGTTTATATTCTCTCTGAAATATAAGTAAAATTAAATAACTTTTGTATTAATTAAGAAAGTTAGTTAATATAATTTAATTTTATTAATCACATTTAAATTTGGAATTATATTAAGTTTACTAATTTTATTTATTTATTACTTATATTTCAATCATGCGGAGTACTTCACAAGAATATCGATGGTACTATAGAAGACTTTCGTTGCACTTCTAATTGGGTTTATGTAAGTGGGAGAGCCTGCTGAGAGAGAAAAAAAAAAAGTGGCAGAACCTTAAATAAGATCACTTCAGTGAAACGAATACTAAGTTGTTTAGCATGCTTCTTTTTTTTCCCCTTAAAGTGTTTAACATGTTCTGTTTCCGATTACTTATTCTGCATTTAAAAAGGGGAAAAAATGGTCAATTACTAATTCAATAGTTATAGTTAATCAGGCAGACAAATACATTACTGGTGTGCAGAGCAGTTATGATTTCTAAAATTTTAAAGGAATTTACAGCTTATAACCGAAAGAGGTTTAAACTGGGAAGCATCTTTATTTATCCATTGGTGTACTTATTCAATAAGTTGGCATTATTACTTGGTGCTACAACAATGGTTGAAAGATTTGGCTCGGAGGTAAACACTGAAAATTTATGGAGAAACAGGCAACAAACCAACAAAAACAAATCAAATATGCTCTTAGAGAAATTTTTGTATTTTTTTATGTTTTAAGAATAGTTGCAGCGCTTGTATTAGCAACAATAATTATAAAAGGAAAAACAGAGACCTTGTACAGCAAAAAGGTGCAAAACATGCAATGCCAGTGCATATTTCATTGTTCTTCCAGTAATTCCAAAGGGAAACACAAAACAAGCCCTTCTCAAGTAAAGAGAAAACGAATGAAAGAAAGGGAGAAAGAAAGAGTAGAGAAGAGCACAGAAGACAGAGGGCGCAAGTAACATGAAGAAAAGTAAGCATGTCTTAAATTTTTCAGCAAATTTAAAGTTTGATGTTTTTAACACGGGATTGAAAAGGTGATGGGAAATTATTTACAGGAATATTGGGTAAATGTAGTATGCTCTCCACAGTGCTGCATACTTCACTGACATTGAAAACTTCCATTTTCAGGCAACACAACTACAAGACAATAGAATAGGCTCTCTGCTTGCATTTGTTAGTTAGACAATGCCCATTTTACTGAATTCCCGGATATCACATATACATCTGCTGCAACTTGACCGTCACTGACATTGAAACAATCACGTCTCCTATAAAAAATTGCATTAAAAGGGCAAAGGAATGAGGGCATAAAGAATTGGCCTCTACTTTAACTCCACAAGGGAGTTTTCCTTCAATAGCATCATTCTTGTTGCGACAATCAGCATATAGAAAAAGACCTTGCCATGGCTTCCAGAAGGTCAAGAAAATGAAACCTGTGTGGACAGAGATGCCCTAGCTTGAGGCAAGGCCAACCTGGCACATACAAAAATCCAGTGCTGATTGGACCCGAGTTGTCATTGTTGCCTAATCTGCAAGACATGTCAAGTATTGAACATTCACGAACAAGGAATGTTTTAAAAATATACTTGTTAAATAGAGCACATGAATACAAAATTAGCTTCAAGTTGAGTAAACACATTCAATAAGAAAACCGTATAAACAAAATCACACAAATATGACATTTTCATACAAGCCCAAATATACAATTAAGGTTCCACATCAAAGTTGTCTTGCCAAGGCATATGATATAAAGCCTAGCATTTTAAATTGGATCATATAAGTGTTTCTACAATCACATCCCTATATCTTTCAAAAAGTGCCGTGGCAAACATTCAGGTTCCTAGAAAGATGTTGTCTCAGTTAAAAATCAACATAATATCTGCTTTAAGTGCTGTTGCATTGTAAAACAACAAGACTGTGACATGTTGTAAGACAGCAAATAAAGCTTACCTAAGAGTTCATTTCCTCAAAATGGAAATGGATAATTTTATATTTTCCCTTAGAATATTTAGTCATTTAAATTTCAACTTACCCTCTGGGCAAAATACCATAGAAAAAATCTAAGATGTCAACAATGAACCAGTACAGATAATGATCCAGTAAATCATAATGCTTTTCAAATTCCAGCACCGGAAGGTCCTCCGATAATAAATAAGCATGTAGCATCAATAACTCAACTAGCTTTTTTAATACTTAAATGAAAATAATTATTATTGTTCTTACATAAGATATATCACATTATCCTGGACATCCTGGGAATTAAAAAATCACTAGGGGACGCACTGAGTTTCACTAATGTCAGTGGCTGATTATAAATGAAAATCACATGGACAAATTACACAGTCAATAAGATGAGAATCAAAGTCAGACCTAAACAAAAGCTATAAAAGCTCATTATATGAAAAACTTTTAAAATGAAAAGGTTATCGCATAAAATGTTTTATCCAAACATTGTTAGTTAGTTACCATTTTGATAGAAGAATTTGATTATGAGAAATTAGGAACAAGTCTCTCCTACTCCACCATTATTCTGAAATAAGCCTCCACAGTCCACACAAATCCTAGGTTTAATCTTCAAATTGAATTATTTCACCAGTTAAATAATACCTAAACTAAACTCCTCTTATCGTATACAATTACAAATGAATTAGCACCTATGATCACAGAATATATAATTGAATGACCATCCTAACGCACAAACTGCCCCCAGAACAAAAAAAAACTGTATATTAACTTCACCACAACATTTAATGACAGAAATCCAGTTGACAGAAAATGAGGTTCATATAAGGAAAACAATATGCAGGACATAGTCATGAGAATTTTATAATTTGTAAAAAGAAAAGAAAAAAGGTTTCTCAATAAAAGATAATAAGAATAGCATTAAGAAAGCATTGTTGATCCTTCTTCAAATAGTTCCTCTACTATATTTATAGCTGAAAGCTTTTTGACAACTTACCAGCAGAGTCATGAGACCTCTTCCCAAACAAAAGAGCACACAAATTGTTTTGCTTTTAGGGGAGTGGTGATGAATCAGGTGGAATTGTATCAACTGCAATGCAAGTTGTATCATCCTTCAACCATTTTGTCCTTAGTGCTTCCTGAAAAAATAGTAATTAGAATCTTACAAGTTGTATCATCCTTCAACCATCTTGTCCTTAGTGCTTCCTGAAAAAAGAGTAATTAGAATCTTACACTTCACGATTCAAATCACACAAAAATGTAAATTGACTGGCTAACAATTCATATCATAAGATGATAAGAAGAATTAAAATGACTTTGAATCTAACAATATATAAATGAATAGATACAGTTTTGTATCTTCAATACAAATCACACTATATCTTTTCTTTTTATTTTCTTTTACATTTCTTTAACCAACTCCTGTGACAGAAATTGAAAAATGAAAGGGAATTGAAGGAGCACTTCTAAACTTGGCAATTGACGATTGAATCTCAATTTGATAATCTTGATATCACGATTTAATCCCAGTAATATTGATGCACATGCACACACACTAAAAATACAATAAAATTATACATAGCATGGTTAAATTAACTTCATCAGTTTTTAGAAAAGATTTTTTAAATGTGCCTGAAATTTTTTTTGGTAACGTATAAATTTTACTAAAAATATGCCCACAGCGGACAAATTGTGGGAATATTAAAAATAGAAATAGCAGAAAAAAATCATCCAAACCTGAAGTACAGAACCTGACTCTGCTAATAAGTTGGCCCTCAAGAAAATGTTGGTATTTTAATATACCAATATTAAATACTCAAACAAATTTCTGCAAAAACACTTCCAATGCCCTGTTTTCTTTGTTAGCAGAGAAGTAGTTGATAAGAAATTTGGTGGTGGTAGCATCTGCCTGAAATCCTTTATCTTTCATAAACATAAGGTATTTTGTTGACTTTGAAATTTGATATCTTCGCAGCAATCCTTGGACAAAGACATTATAAGTGCACTCATTTGGGGGACAACCATTCTCTTCCATTTTCATCAATAAGTCTTCGGCATCATCCAACAGTCCTTCTTTACATAGACCTTTAATCATTATGTTATAAGTAACAACATCAATTTTGACGCCTTTACTTGACAGATAAGAAAAGAGTTCCAGTGCATCATTCAGTTTTCCAGAACTACACATTCCATCCAAAATAATATTGTAAATTATAATATTAAGATCCCAATTCATCTTCTCCAACTCCCTAAACAATGACATTGCCTCAGAATGAAAATTACACTTAAATAGGCCATCCAATATAATAGCACAAGTTTGGAGATTGGGAAGTTGCCCGTGCTTGTGCATTACTAAAAACAATTCTTTTGCAGCTACTGGTTTCCCTGCTTTGCAAACCCCCCCAATAAGAGTGCTCCATGTGACAACATTTGGATCTAGTCCATTATTTACCATTTCACCCAAGAAATACATGGCCTTATTCATGTTTTTAGTTTCACACCATCCATGGATTAATGAAGTATAAGTTACAATGTTCGGTAAGCAGCCCTTGCTAATCATCAAATCAAATACTTCCATGGCATCCTTCATTTGATTTAGCATACAATGAGCACCAATTATTGATGTATAGGTGACAACATCATGTTCAATCCCCATATGCACCATGAAACTGAATATGCTTTTAGCCCTAGAAATCATCCCTGTTTTGAAAAATCTGCCAGCAATAACATTAAAAGTTTGCACATCTGGCATGATTCCCTTTCTCATCATGTTAGCCAATAGAGGTGCAGCCTCTTTCCATCTATCAAAGTTACAAAGGCCATGAATTAAGCAATTATAGGTGAAAAGATCAGGTTGAATACCTTTGCCTGTCATTTGTGAGAACAAATTCAAGGCCTCAAATACCATCCCATCCTTGCAAAGACCATCCACAACTCCGCTGTAAGCTGTAACATCCAAATTGCAATTTTTTTCTTCCATCTTCTTGAGATACGAGAGTGCAGCGGATGAATGACCAACTTTACACAATCCATTAGTTATTGCTCCACAGGTATAGCTGTCAGATTCATAGCCCATATCTTTCAAATGGTCAACAAACCTAATTGCTTGAGCAACATTTCCTTCTACGCAAAGCCCATTAACAATGGTGTTAAAAGTCACGATGCTAGGTTCCACACCAATTTTGAACATAAGCCCCAAAACAGAGAAGCCAAACACGGCGTGGCTCAAACGGCAGAGACAATTAATGACGATATTGAGAGTGTGGACAGTCGGTTTGACACCAATATAAGACATGTGTTTGATTAGCGAAATTGCAGTTGTGTAGTGTTTCATCTTCGCAACGATGCTAAACAACAAGTTGAAGTCCTTGACACATGGGAAAGGCTTCATTGTGACCATTTTGTGGTAGAAATCCAAAGCAACGTCTACAGATTTCGCATTTCTCATGGAATCAAGGAATTGAGCTCTGCTTGTATCACTGTCACTAACGAAGGAGAAAGTTGAAGAAGAATGCGATGGGTGAAGAAGAAAGGGTTTGGAATTAGAAGACGAAGCAAAGTATCGAAGAAGAGGGAATCCATGAACACAAGAGCTTCTTCGCATCATCATCATCATCATTGCTGAATACATTGGAGGAAGGAACGTAACCCTATCCCTAAATGACAAGGTGGTAACAACTAAGTGTAAGAGTACAACAGTCAATCTGATAGGTGCTGAACTCAAGAGCTGGCTCCGAGGCCAGTACCTCCAGAAATTAAGAGAAGGAGAGAATTACAATTTGAAAAGGAAAGTATATTTTTAAGGGATGAGTAAACGGGCCAAGTGGTCCGCGTGGGTTATGGACTAATTTTTTTAAAGGTCCATGGTTATGTCATATTTTAGGGTCCGTCCTGTTCAACCCGCGAACTATGCGGGTTTGGTCCGCAGGATCCGCGGATCCCGCAGCCCGCGTTAAGTTTGATTTGTGTGACTCTGACCCAATTATATTATATTAGGTTTGATTTTCTTTTTTTTCACTTTAAACTTTTCAAATAGATAAAAAAAATATATATTAGATAAGATAAAGATTTAAAGATAAAAATAAAATATTTAAATTAAAAGATGATAAAAATAAAAAAAAATAAGATAAGAAAAATAAAAGATAACAGAATTACAAGATTAAGATAATAAAGATAAGTGATAACATGTTAAAAATCTTTCTGTTTGATATTTTCTCGATCTTTTTTCTTTTAATTTATCCTTTTCTTATCTGTATGTCATAAATAATAAAAATATCAATTCTTATCATTTAAGCTAAAAATAATTGTTAAATAAATATTTTTAAAGATATTTCAATATATTTTTATTATAAAAAATAACTCACATCATATTAGTTATCATTGTAGCAGGCTAAGAATACTTTTTCTCCTCACGATTTTTCTCCACCACGCAATCACGCATGTGTGCAAGTCATACGACTCTTTCCCTTACAAGGGAAACAAAACGTGACTCACACTCACACAGTCATGCGACACACCATAGCGGCACAGCCTCGGCCCACCACCGCGCCACCACGCAAAATACATCTCTTCTCTCTCTAAAATTTGTTTTTATCTTATTTTTGTTGGGGCTGATTCATTGTTGTTGTACTCTTAAATGTGGAGATGGAGAAGACTCAAGCTACTTCAAATATGGAATCATTTGTTGTTGGAGATGTTTAAATTTCATATTTTAGATTTATTGCTTGGATTTTCTTTTGTTAAGACATTATTTATTTTATTGATGTAATTGACTAATTATTGAGATTTTATTTACATCTGTATTGAACTTAATTTGATTGTATTATATTTTTATTAAAATTGAAATTATTTTAAAACTAGGCCCGCGGACGGGCCTGTTTGACCCAAGGGGTCCGCGGGACGAGGACGGACCAATTTATTTGGTCGGTGTAAGAAGTGGGGCGGACTAGCCCGGTCCGCTGCCAATGTGGGCTTATGCGGGCGGGCCTTACGTGGGGCGGGCCGGCCGCTTACCCACCCTTAATTTTCATTATGCTTGATTGATTATTTACATAGGTATTTATAGAATACCTGCTAATAGAATTTGTACTGATTTGCCTACAGGAATATTCTTCTTAACAAAATTTGTTATATTTTTCTGGCTATAGGAGACAATCACAATCAAGCTAGATACGATTTTGGTGCTGAGCTGATGTTGTGCTGAAGTTGCTATGCCCATTCTTTCCTCAAGCATAATCCTCCAGGTATGAAGGCCTTGTAATTTTCCTCTTGGGCTTTTCTGCTACTTACACCCTCTATTTCCTGTTACTGGTGCCTTGTTGTTTCCTGTTCCTGGTGCTTTGTTCACTGTTTCTGATATCCTATCACTCCCCGACCCTTGGAAGATCACCTTGTCCTCAAGGTGGTGAGTCTCGCACAATTGGGTCCAATCCTCCCACAATGTCTTATCAGGTGATAGACCCTGCCACTAAACTAGCACCTCCCATGAAGTGTCGACTGATCCTGGAACTCTGCGATAGTCAAGGATAGCTAATGGAGAAATTACTGGTTGGCCATTGATCACTTGTGGTGGTAGCTGGACCTCCTGAGCTTGTTCCGGTGAGCCTTTAAATGGTTTCAGCACAGAGCAATGGAAGACAGGGTGGATACGAATGTCGTCCGACAGTTGCAAACGATAAGCTACCTCATCAATCCTCTCTAAGACCTTGAATGGGCCATAGTAACACTTAGCTAGTTTGGCCGAAGTGCCTGGGGGTCCTTTAGCTGTGCTTTGTGAGTAAGGTCAGAGTTTGAGTAGGACCCAATCTCCGACTTGGTAAACTACCTCCCTGCGTTTAGTATCCGCAAATTTTTTCATGCTCTCCTGCATTTTTACGAGCTTCCTTCGAATAGCTTCAAAGGTGGCATCTCTGTCAGTTAGCAACTCATCCACTGTGTCAATGTTGGAGGAACCGACAATGTATTCCGGGAACGAGAAAGGTTTCCAGCCAAAGGTGATTTCATAAGGGATGGTCCCCGTACCTACATTCCAAGAGGAATTGTGGGACCATTCAACCCACGACAAGAGCTTGCCCCATGTTCCCGGCCGGTGATGGACGAAAGCACGTAAGTACTGTTCGATCACTCTGTTTAGAACCTTTGTTTGCCCATCAGTTTGTGGGTGATACGCCTAACTCATCCGCAACAGGGTGCCACTCAGGCGAAAGAGTTCCTGCCAGAAATGACTGATGAAAAGCAGATCGCGATCAGAGACCAAGCTCCAGGGAACTCCATGCAATTTGACCACGATATTCAAGAACAGTGAAGCTACCATATGGGCCGTGTGAGTCGTCGGTAACATCCCCAGGTGTATTCCTTTGGAGAACTGATCAACAACAACAAGGATCATTGTGTTGCCCTGATATGGCGGAAGTCCCAAAATGAAATCTAGTGAAAGGTCCTCCCATGGTCTGTGTGGGACCGAAAGACGACAAAGCAGGCCGACGGCTTTCTTGGCTTCGTATTTGGTGAGTTGACACTCTAACCATTGGGCTACGAAGCGAGTGACATCGTCCCTGATTCCTTGCCAATGGAAATTTTCAGATAGCCGAGCCAGAGTCTTTGTGACCCTAGCATGACCCCCAGTTGGCGTTGCATGATACTTATTAAGCAAGGTTGTAATTATCGGCAAGTCACGACACAACCAAATTCGGCCCTTGTAAAGGACGAGATCCTGTGTTACTGAGAAACCAGGGTGGTCCACCGAAAAGTCGAGGATAGCTCTACGTTGGCGACTGCAGTCGTCATTCCCGTTAAGTTGTTGAGGCAGTTCCTCGAGGAAGGTTAAGCATAGGACAGAGAGTGTCATATGCATGGTGGACTGTGGCCCGGGTAACCTGGACAGGGCATCCGTAGCTTGGTTGCTGGTACCGAAACGATACTGTATGTCGTAATCGTATCCTATCAACTTGGCCAAATACATGTGTTGTTCAGGTGTTTGAATCACCTGAGTCAACAGTTCCTTCAAGCTACGGTGATCGGTGATGATCGTGAAGCTGCTACCCAACAGATATTGACGCAATTTCTTCACTGCCGTCGTAATGGCACACAACTCCCTGACATAGGTTGAAGCACGCAAAAGCTTGGGACTAAAAGGCTTGCTAAAAAATGTGATGGGGTGGTCGTGCTGTGACAAGATCGCGCCCATGCCTACCCCTAAAGCATCAGACTCCACTGTAAAAGGACCATCATAATCCGAAAGAGCTAGCATCGGAGTTGTCGATAAGGCGACTTTGAGGTGCTCAAAGGCGGTCTGAGCTTGAGTTGTCCATTGGAATGGATCTATAGTGGTCACCTTTACGAGGGGAGCTGCAATGGTGGCATAGTTCTTGATAAACCTACGATAAAATCCTACAAGTCCCAATAAGCTTCTTAGAGCCTTGGTTGAGCGCGGTATTGGCCATTGTTGGACGGTCGCCACCTTCGCAGCCACCGGTTCCACGCCTTTATGGGAGACAATATGTCCAAGATATTCGACCTGAATCTGCGCAAAGAAGCATTTAGATAACTTCAGGACGAAATGATTATCAAGTAATACCTAGAATGTGGTCTCTAAGTGGCGCAAATGGTCCTCCATTGTTCCACTATACACCAAGATGTCATCGAAGAAGACAATGATGAATTGCCAGAGATAAGGCCCGAAGAGCAGGTTCATGGTGGCCTGGAAGGATGACGGGGCATTGCAACACCCGAATGGCATTACCTTAAATTCATAATGTCCATGGTGTATTCTGAACGCCATTTTCGGTACATCATCGGAGTTCATGCGGATTTGATGATACCCCTGTAACAGGTCAAGCTTTGAAAAGCATCAGGCACCACCTAACTTATCCAAGAGTTCATCGATTGTAGGGATAGGAAACCTGTCCTTAATCGTCACTATTCAAAGCCTTGTAGTCTACGCAGACACGCTATGAACCATCCTGCTTTCGCACTAACAGAACCGGCGACGAGAAAGGGCTTGTGCTGGGCTGAATCAAGCCTTTCTGAAGCATCCCCTCGACCTGAAGCTCAATCTCATGTTTATAAAAATGAGGATATCAATATGGATGCACATTTATTGGAGCAGCTTGTGGAAGTAAATGGATGTGATGATCAGTGGTTCTCGTCAGTGGTAAGGTCTGAGGAGGTTGGAATAAAGCTTCAAACTTCACAAACAAGGGCTGAATGATAGAGGGAACCACTGAAATATCCAATGTGTGAGAGGCTTCTATGAGCAACGTAATGTGAAAGCAATACCTGTCCCTTGTCGGTGACATAAACGGCAGAATTGAGGTGGAGAAACCAAGCGAAGGTTGGCATCATCGTCACCCTTAAGTTCCACCAAGCTGCCATTGTGAAAGAATTGCATGCGCAAAGTGTTATAATTAGTCAGAACATGGCCCAAGGATTTGAGCCATTGCACGCCCAAAACGACATTAGCACCGGAAATTGGCAGAACATAGAGGTCCGTCGTGAATCACGTGGACTGAACGTCAATGGAAACATTAGCACAAATGCAACGACACTCCAGCTGTTGGCCATTGCCCACCATCACCCTTAATGGGGCCGTTTGCTGACACGACAAGCCCAAGAGCGTGACCAGTTGCCCCTGGATGAAGTTATGGGTGCTACTACCGTCAACCAGGAGGACCACCTAGTGGTTGGAGATGAGACCCACCAAATGCAGCATTTCAGGGGCAACATGACCCGCTAAAGAGTTGAGGCTAATTTGGGCTGGGCTCGGGTCGGGTGTATCGGGCGGTTCGGGTAGCGGGTCTTAAGAGGCTCTTTAATAGTCTAAGGGGGGTCTTCCTTTTTAGCAACAAAGAGAAAAACCCTAGAGACACAACAATGACCTCTATGGTACTTCTCGTCATAGGTGAAGCACAACCCAAGCTCACAGTGTGAGGCTATCTCGTCAGGCTTCAGGCACTTCACAGCTAGTTGTGATGGGCGAACAGGCGACGGAAAGAGGGGTACTGGCAAAGAGGAAGAATTGCGGGTGCGTGAAAGGGAGTGGAGTGGGTGGTCGAGGGTGGGCGCGGACACGACGCGTGGCATTGGTCTAGAACTTTCTCTTCCTAGAGTCACGCGAGACCCGCGGCCTAGACAAGGGTCAACGGTTGCAGAGCCTGCACTTCACGATGTATGTCCAGTGACAACCCAGATATAAAGCAACTCAGCAAGAAGGGTTGTGGAAGACCGACAACACGATTTTCTAAGTCTTCAAACTCCAACAAGTAAGTTCCAACTGACCCCTTCTGAGTTAATTTGAATAAAGCATCGATGGGGTCGTCATAAGGGGATTGGGCAAATCGTGTCTGTAACGCTTGTAGAAAAACCGGCCAGGAGGTGAGTTGGCCATTGCTTGACATCCACTAGAACCAAGCAAGGGCTCGCCCCTCCATATAAAAAGAGGCAATGGTTAAGCGTTCATGTGTCGAAGTACCATGGTATTCAAAAAATTGGTTGATCTTAAAGATCCAACCAAGAAGGTTTGTGCCATCAAATCGGGGAATGTCTAATTTTAGTTTGTGGATGTTTGCAGGAGAAGTGGAATGAGGGTGAGGAACAACCAGAATGGGTGGTGGGGTGGAAGAAGCAGGGGCCAGGAAGGGAGACATGCGATGAATGAGCTCATCAATCTTGTCACCCAAGGATAGTTGTTGGAGGGAGAGGCGAGTGAGGACATCCTCAAGCTTACTAAAGGAGTGTGATGGAGGGTTGGAGTCCGCCATTGCAATGAAAGCACCAGTTGATAGGTGCTGAACTCAAGAGTTGGCTTCGAGGGCCAGTACCTCCAGAAATTAAGAGAAGGAGAGAATTGCAATTTGAAAAGGAAAGTATATTTTCATTATGCTTGATTGATTATTTACATAGGTATTTATAGAATACCTGCTAACATAATTTGTACTGATTTGCCTATAGGAATATTCTTCTTAACAGAATTTGTTATATTTGTCTGGATATAGGAGACAATCACAATCAAGCTAGATATGGTTTTGGTGCTGAGCTGATGCTGTGCTAAAGTTGCTATGCCCATTCTGTCCTCAAGCATAATCCTCCAGGTATGAAGGCCTTGTAATTTTCCTCTTGGGCTTTTCTGCTACTTGCATCCTCTGTTCTTCTTTGTTTGTGCTTCCTGTTACTGGTGCCTTGTTGTTTCTTGTTCCTGGTGCTTTGTTCACTTCTTTTGATATCCTATCACTATCCCACAAAATGGCATATAGATTAACCACTGGCGTAAGATGCAGTTGTTGAGTTTTGCTACCCACTTTTGATATCTAAATTTAATTTATTAAAAGAAAAAAAAGAAACTTTATGTAATTGGTTGAAATTTGGTATAAAAAATTACTTCTTATTGATTGATATTTTAGCATTAAAAATTCACATTTAGGAATGTTTTTTTTTGTTTTTAACGAAATATTAATACTTGTTATTTCAAATTCATCCTAAATAAATTACTTCCATCTAATATGTTTTTAGTATTGTGTTCATCCTTTTTCTACCATCATTATTTTTTAACATCATGTCATTATTGTGAAATATTTATAGTTTTATAATGATTAATCTTTGTTGAAAAACATGATTGGTCACCTCTTATAGGTCTTTTCTCCCAATCATGTTTTTTCATCCAAAAGACTCGAACTCGAAATCTTGCCTAAAAGGACTGAGTCCAAACCACTCAGACCAACAATTTGTTGGTTCTATGACAACTATTAATCCTCGTAGTTGCAAGTAATGCATTTACGAAGAATACAAATATTTAGTAAAATCATTTTAACAAGTAACTTATTTATTGTTGTGCGAAAAACTTTTAAACATAAATTATTTTGGAATGGAAAGCGTATAAATTTTAGTGGATCCTACTTCTAATTTAATGATTTTTCCCTAATTTTATAATTTTCAATAAATAAAAGAATGTTTGTTAAAAAAAGTGTATTAAAGAATATATTGTTGAAACTTTTCTTGAAAGAAATATGTGGTCTCTATGTAATAGAGAATAAATATTTATTTTTACCTAAAAAATATTTGTAATTAATATTCATGATAAGTCAAATAATATTTGTGTGAGTTGGTCGTTGCTTGGTTTGTAGAGCTATAACTATTAGTGACGAATGCTTGTAATTATGTGAAGTTAGTGAAACTTGGTGGTTCAGTAAGAACTAGATGTAGTCTTGATGGTTGAAAGGAATCAGTATGAATCTTTGTGTTTTAATATTGTTTTTGTTCTCTGTGTTTAAACTAACCTAGGGTTCGAATTTGATTTTGTTTTGGAAAACACGATTTGTTTACAAAATCTATTTCAATCATCTAATTTTTTATTGCAGAAATTTATTATCTATTTTCAAAGTTATTTTAGACGTTAACTTTTTGTTTGTAAAAAACGGTTTAGAAAATTCTTAAAATCACAATTCAACCTCCTTCTTATAATATTTACCTCTACAATTTGAATAAATAAAACATATTTTAAATTTACAACGAACTATTTAAATTATCATATAAGATCATTTTTAACTCTTCGATAATTTTTTAAATAGTAAATTATATTGACATTTTTTGAAATTTTTTTCATATTGCACATGATGTCTCTTTTTTTTCTATTCCTAAGATAGCCCCCTTATTGCTTGAAGAATTTACACTAACATCCCTCGCACATTACACTAACCCTTTAATTGTTTAAAAAACATTACATTGTGTACCCCTATAATAGAGGTTGTTGCAAGCATCAAAGGTATCACACACATTATGTATAAAAAAGATTCATGTTTAGAGAGAGAAGCTCTGCTAGGGTTTTAGTTGATGTGTTTAAAAGTTCGTGTCCATGGAGTCGAAGGCCATGCCTCTTACTTTGAAGTTTGGGGAGGATCCAATGAGTAGGTGTAGGAAGAAGGTCAAGAATAAGGAGTCTAGTGAAGAAGGTGAGGCTAATGCCCTAGTGGAGGGGACTCAGTTGATTTCATCCGTGGAGGTTGTTGTATGCTACGAGGTGCTTTACTGGTAGAGTTCCTCTTTTGCCACCACTAAGAAAGTTAACGGAGAATAACAAGGGAAAGACTTCAGGTAACCAAAATGAGGGGGAAATCAAATGTTTAAGGACTATAGCAGAGGCAAATCTCACAGATGAAGAATGGGCCAAGTGGTTGGAACCCTAAATGAACTGCTTGGTTGTTAAGGTGTTGGGTAAGAAGGCACGCTTTCGTTTTCTCGAGGCTAGGCTCCAGAGAGACTAGATCAAGAATGGTGATTTAAAAATAATCAACATGCTTGCTGATTTCTTTCTGGTTCAATTTTCAAACCAAGAGGATTATAACCATGAATTTTTCGAAGGGCCATGGTTGATAGTGGATCATTACCCTCATTGTCCAAAGGTAAAAGTTGTTTTTGTTGCTTAATGCAGAGAAGGTAAGGAAGATTGTTGTATAGGTAAGGGTTTTGAAGCTCCCTATTGAGCTTTTCAATCAACAGTGTTTGTGGCGGATTGGTGCTTCCATTGGCACTATGCTCAAAGTTGATTAAACGATGTCTACTCATTTAAGAGGGAGGTTTGCTAGGTTATTTGTTAGATGGGTTTGAGAAAACCACTAGCAACCCACATTATGATTCAAGGTCATCCCTTAATGCTTGAATATGAAAGGCCACATACTATATGTTTTAAGTGTGGAAGGTATGAACACAAAAAAGGATGATTGCACGTAAGGTTCCATGGTATCTTTGGAAGAACATGAGAAGGGTAATGGCCTAGAAAAACCAACAATAGTTGACAATGATGGAAAAGGTGGCACATTTGACAGTAAGGTGGTGGCAATAGATGAAGAAGTCTAGGAGACAACGCAAAAAGAAGAGTACAGTCCTTAGATGTTCATCAAACATAACCCTAGGTGAAAAGCAAAAGAAGGAAAAAAAGGAACTTCAAAGCAAGCATTAACATTTAATGTGGAGTTGTCTAGAGTAGGGGAGTTTTGTCTCTAGACCTGACAATATAAGGAAAGGAGAAAATTTTGGGGTAAAGGTTAGTGCTAGAAAGAGTGCAGGTCCTAAGCAGGAAAACCTTGTTAATCAAAATGGATTACCTCGATACGAGAAAGTTAAGAACCTGATGAGGGAGAAACTCCCTAGAAGGGTGGAGAGAAAACCTTAAATGCGGGAGGGCAGTCTCTGAAAAGGGCTAAAAAGGTGAACCCTAAAGTTATTGGCAGAGGTAAAGGGAAAAAGGCATTGTTAAGTGGACCTTAGGAACCAAACAAAGGGAGTATGTCTATGCCAAGAGTGACTATTGAGAAAAGTCAAAGTCCAAGTGACTATAAGGAGAGGAAAACATGTGATGCCAACTTTTTGCATCAATTGAAGTGCTTTGAAAATTAGCATGGATCTATGGTGTTGGATTCTCTATGTACAAGGATCCATTATTCTATCTAAAAGGGTGATGGTAATGGGCAGATAAGCATGGACTTAGAGTGCCTAGGTAATGGGCCTAGTATTGGGCTGAATGAGAATAACAACACTTCCACTATGAGGGATGGTATATTTAGTTCACCCTTTTTCTTTATCTTTTTAAGTTTATTTATGAATGTAATAAGCTGGAATAGTAGGGGAACAAGTAGGAGGAGCTTTATTCCTACTATTAAAGAGATTTATAG
The DNA here is from genome assembly GCF_000004515.6 of Glycine max. NCBI lineage: Eukaryota > Viridiplantae > Streptophyta > Magnoliopsida > Fabales > Fabaceae > Glycine > Glycine max. The sequence goes on along the minus strand of NC_016088.4, from coordinate 7,967,926 downwards.
AGAATATGATTGTTCACTATTTTTTTTATGGCAACTCATTCAGACGAGTCTAGAGCTAGAACCTTTTTCTAGAACAATGGGGTTTGATAAGTATGTTGCAGTGGATACTAGAGGGCAGTCTTAGGGTTTGGTGCCTATGGAAATCTCAGTCTTGGGAGGTGGAATTTATTTCGATGACTTACCAAACCATGCACTTAAAGGCCAATTCATTAAGAGTGAGCCATGGTGTATAGCAGTTGTGTATGGTAGCCTATTCTGCACTCTCCCATTTGCGATACTAATCAGCAAGTGTACTGAGTCACGCAAGTAATATAAAATGGTAAGAACTGAGTATCGAATCACAGGGAACTTGTTTCATTCAGAGAGCATTCATTCAGTAGGTAAACATTTGTATAAAGCCAGTAAATATAAAAAGAAGTTGTGTCTACAGTTTTAATTTAACTACAAAATTAACTATCTAAAGGTGAGAGATAAACAGATGATTAAAAACGTTGGGTCTTTCTACTGAACCTACTTGATGTTATTGAGTATTTTTCTCTATTTAAGGTTGTTTTTCGTGTTCTATGCCGAAAGCAACTACCCAAACCAGGATCCCTCGAGTGAATGGGTCTAACTCTATCTAAACTTCGTTATAGATCCTTCGTCGAACTTAGCTTCAACGAGTTGCATTAAGATTACAACATAATATAAACTAAATCCCTACACTCTATGTCCAGACATACAGTTTTCTAGCCAGCTCTATCCAGTTCTAAGGATTTAAAACACTTTCCAATGCTAAAAATCCTAACTTTACACACAAATGGGTGATCAAGCCACAAGCATGCAATAATTAAGTGCAGATAGAAGCAATGAACACATAAAAATAACTTTAAATAGATAGTAAAGGATTTTACATCAAAGTTCCACAGAAATCCCCAACAAGAGATTTAGCCTTCCATTGCAAGTTAGCACTTTTCAGCCCAAGAACGGGTTTTTGAAGGATAATTAAGATTACAAAGTGGTGGGGATGTCTCCTCCACCTCTAAAAACCTAATAATCACTCCTAAACTCAGAATCTCTCAAAGGCTGAGGCTTTTCGTCCAAGCTCTTCTCTCTTGCTCTATTTTTCGACTCTGTCACGTCTCTCCAAAAGAACTCCTAAAAGAACTCTTGATTTTTCGCCAACTTCAGTCTTTTAATGGCTTTTTGATCCTGAAGGCTCCTTTAGCGCCATTTTCTTTCTAAGCGTGAGTTAGTGAATTTTCGCTTAGCGAGCTGGGTGCGAGAAGAGACAAATGACTCGCTAAGCGAGCTGATGGCGCACTGGGCACGTGCATGAATGGCAAATTCTCTTCCAGATTCTTCCATCTCGCTAAGCGAATTGAGTGCCTCGCTTAGCGGATGTTACTCGCTAAGCGCATATGCCTCGCTGATCAAGACACCAGCTGCTTCAACCTTCTTCTTCTTCATCCTTTAGCCTGAAACTGAAGTTGAACCACATTAATTCACAATATTAGGAATATCTACTGAGTGAAATTAAACTAAACATAAAAATATGTACAAGCCTAAAAAAAAACCATAAATTGGGGAAAAGATATAAATTTCATGAAACTTTTCAATACAAAAGTTAGTCGTAAATGACGACTAACAAAGCCATAGGGAGAGTGAAAGACACATTCTTTGGCAAAAGCTTGTTAATATTTCTGAAATGATCAGGGATCCCTGGGTCGTTCTTGGAGATTTTAACACCATCATTTTTCGATCATAAATAGACATGGAAGTTTAACTTGATCAATGCTAGAACTTCAAAGGTGTCTTTGGAGACATTGCAAGCTATGTGAGTTCTAGATGCTGGTTTCTGTGGATTCCATTATACTTGGCAAAAAAGGAACTTAATGGACAGATTAGACCGTGTTTTGGTTAGTAAAGAGTAGAGGCTAATTTTTCACAATGGGATCGTGGTTCACCTTTTTGCTTTTGGGTCGGACAATAGATGTGCCATTATTTTCTCCTATTTCTTAACCCTTTTTGCACCATTTTAATTACTGATTAGTCTTAATTGTCAAATTAATTAGGCAGTTTTATTATTTGGGCCCATTCAGCTAATTTGATGTTTTTAATCTAATTTCAGGAATTAATGAAGCATTGGGCTTGAATCCAGAATTGGGCTTGGACTTGAAGAGGGCAGACTATTTAATTTTACAAAATTTTATCTTATCTAGACTTTATCTTATCTAGATATTATTTAGATTTGATCTCATCTAAATATTATTTCATCTAGATCTTCTCTAATCTTATCTTATCTAGATTTGATTTTATTTATGGGCTTGGATTTAAAACAGATTTGTAAGCTTTGGGGCTGGAAAACTATATAACAGCACCAAGGTTCTAGTTTAAGTCTGCTCTTCTCTCCTCTCTCCTTTTTTCATTTTTTAGTGTGAGGCTTCTTTGAGACATTTTTTCGTTTTGCAATTCCAGTTTTGACTTTTCGTTTTAGCAATAAAATTTCGTTCTTCAATCTATAATTTTGTTCTCTATTGATTAATGGAAGGCTAAGTCTCCAGCGTTGTTTTCTCTTGAGGATCAAGCACAGTTCTCTTTGAGGTTCTATTATTACTGTTAAATTCTATTCAGTTTTTCCTCTTCACTAATTACTCTGAATTTGTTGCTATTTATTCATGCATGCTTAGTGCTTGATTAATTGTCTCTGCGCTTAATTTACGTTCATGCTTAATGATCGTTTATGATTAATTGGTGTATGTGTTGCTTAATCACATAATGAATGCCTTATGTTAAATTTCGCTTAGTAATTTAATTTAGGGTTGGATTAAGTGGTTGAACTGATAAAGGATAAACTCTCGTAACCTAGGATAAGAGACTTGCTTGTGAATCAAGGGGAAGCAACGTGTGTTAATTATGATATTTGGTTTATCATTGCTCGTTGGGAAACGACCTAGGATCACTTCCTAGTTACTGCATTTTAATGTTTATTTGATTCGGATACGGCCTCAATCAAATTTGGCGCTGTTGCTGGGGAGCAGTGGGCCAAAGGTTCATATTAGCTAGTGATTCCTGTTTTTACTTCTTTTGTTTAGTGTGTTCGTGTTGTGTTAGTGTGTTCATGTTGTGTTAGTGTGGTATTCTGTTTTATTTCATGTTTTTTTTTTTTTGCAATTTACTAGTACCCCTTGTTCAACACTTTTCCTATTTCAGTTTATTGTTTTGCTGTGAATAGTGCTTAGCGATGGAATTAGAGACTGATTCTGCGTTACTGTTCACACAGCATTACATTAGCGATTGAATTAGCGACGACTGTTTACAATTTAATTGTCGATTTTTGTTTTGATAGATAGGGTTGTTATTTTTGGCTGAATTTTTGTGTGGGAAGTTCTTTTGACTCATATTTTGTGTGAAAAATACCAGGAACACTTGGTGTGGTTGGATTTGAGAGATTCAAAAAAATTTGAGAACTTATTATTAGCAAAACTTAAAATAGCCATAACTTTTGCTCTGGGTATTAGAACGACTATTATTATATATGTATTTGGGGTAGAAAAAAATTTCCCATATTGTGGCAGCCCAGCAGAGCTCGGTTGAGGTCTCTAACTAGCCAAATTGGCCTGTTTACTAAGTTTTTTTTTTCAAGTTTTATTATTCTATTTTTCGAAACTTTCCTTAGGCAATTTCCATAGTTAGACTTTGAATTTTTGTTTGAAATTTTTTGTGCTATCTTTTCATGATTTTAGGGTGTTCCTCACAAAATTTCAGCTCATTTTGATATCGTTTGAGTATAGTTGTAGTTTTACCCCCTTGTTAGGTGCTTGTTGAGAAACACATTATTTGCTGCATATAGTGCATGACTAGGGGAAATCCAGGTGATTTACAACCCTTTGATCCTGAAATAGATAGAACCTTTCATAGATTATTTAGGCATAGCGTGCATCCTGGTCATTCTGTGCATTTTGAACATTCTGAGCATTTTGTTGAGGGTGATTTTGAATATTCCACTACTAATTTTTATACTAAGAACATGGCTCAACCTCCACCTCGTGAGAGGACTCTAAGGAAGATGGTTGCACCTGATTTCACTTATGAAAGCTTGTGCATTCAATATCCTGATGAGGGTGTTCCATATGTTCTCAAGACTGGACTAATACATTTGCTGCCCAGGTTTCATGGTCTTGCAGGTGAAGATCCTCTTAAGCATCTTAAGGAGTTTCATATTGTTTGTTCCACCATGAAGCCCCCTGATGTTCAGGAAGATTATATCTTTCTAAAGGCTTTTCTTCATTCTTTGGAGGGAGTGGCAAAAGATTGGCTATACTACCTTGCTCCCAGGTCCATTTTTAGCTGGGATGACCTTAAGAGGGTGTTCTTGGAGAAATTCTTCCCTGCATCTAGGACCACTGTCATCAGAAAGGATATTTTAGGTATTAGGCAACTCAGTGGAGAAAGCCTATATGAATACTGGGAGAGATTTAAAAAATTATGTGCCAGTTGCCCTCACCACCAGATTTCTGAGTAGCTCCTTCTCCAATATTTTTATGAAGGACTCAGTAACATGGAGAGAAGTATGATAGATGCTGCCAGTGGTGGAGCCCTTGGAGACATGACCCCTGCTGAAGCCAGAAATTTAATTAAGAAGATGGCTTCATACTCCCAACAATTTAGTGCCAAAAATGATGCTATTGTCATTAGAGGAGTGCATGAAGTAGCCATGAATTCATCTTCATCAGCTGAGACTAAGAAGCTTGAAGGTAAACTAGATGCCTTGGTTAACCTGGTAACCCAACTGGCCATGAATAAAAAATCTGCACTTGTCGCCAGACTCTGTGGTTTATGCTCCTCTGCCGACCACCACACAGACCTTTGCCCTTCTATGCAACAATCTGAAGCAATTGAACAGCCTGAAGCTTATGCTGCAAACATCTACAATAGACCTCCTCAACCTCAGCAGTAAAATCAGCCACAACAGAACAATTATGACCTCTCCAGCAATAGGTACAATCTCGGGTGGAGGAATCATCCCAACCTTAGATGGTCGAATCCTTCACAACAACAACAACAACAACAACAACAACAACAACAACAACAACAACAACAACCTTATTTTTAGAATGTTGTTGGCCCAAGCAGACCATACATTCCTCCACCAATCCAGCAAGAACAACAACAACAATAACAACCCCAGAAATAGCAACCAGTTGAGACTCCTCCGCAACCTTCCCTTGGAGAACTTGTGAGGGAAATGACTTTGCAAAACATGCAGTTTCAACAAGAGACCAGAGCCTCCATTCAGAGCTTAACTAATCAGATGGGACAATTGGCTACGCAGTTAAATCAACAACAGTCCCAGAATTCTGACAGATTACCTTCTCAATCTGTCCAGAATCCCAAAAATGTGAGTACCATTGCATTGAGGTCGGGAAAGCAGTGTCAAGGACCTCAACGAGCAACATCTTCCTCATCCACAAATGAACCTGCCCAACCTCACTCTACTCCAGAAAAAGATGATGACAAAAATTTAAAGAGTAAGTTACCTAACATTTTCTATGCAGGTGAATCTTCCACTGGTAATTTTGATTTACAGAAGTAGCATATCCCTATTCCATTTCCTCCAAGAGCAATTTCCAACAAAAAAATGGAAGAGGCAGAGAAGGAGATATTGGAAATATTTAGAAAAGTAGAGGTAAACATACCTCTGCTGGATGCAATAAAGCAAATTCCAAGATATGCTAAATTCTTGAAGGAGTTGTGCACTAATAAGAGGAAGCTTAAAGGAAGTGAAAGAATTAGTATGGGCAGAAATGTCTCCGCATTGATTGGTAAATCTGTTCCCTAAATCCCTGAAAAATGTAAAGATCCAGGTACATTCAACATACCTTGTATTATAGGGAACAATAATTTTGACAATGCCATGCTAGATTTAGGAGCTTCTGTTAGTGTTATGCCTCTGTCTATTTTTAATTCTCTATCTCTTGGTCCTTTGCAGTCAACTGATGTGGTAGTTCATTTAGCTAATAGAAGTGTTGCCTATCCTGCTGGTTTCATAGAGGATGTCTTAGTTAGAGTTGGTGAACTGATTTTCCCTGTTGATTTTTATATTTTGAATATGGAGGGGGGATTTTCTAAAGGATCAGTTCCCATCATTCTAGGCAGACCTTTTATAAAAACTGCTAGAACTAAGATAGATGTATATGCAGGCACACTATCTATGGAGTTTGGTGATATAACTGTTCATTTTAATATTCTTGATGCTATGAAACACCCATATGAAGATCTTTCTATATTTCGTGTTGAAATAATTGACCATATTGTTGATGAATACATGACTGATCTTCATTCTAATATGCATGCCTGTCACTCTTCATGCATTGAATCTGAATTTGTACTTGATCATATGTCTGAATTTGATGCTGAGAGTGAATCTGAATTTGATATTGATTACATGTGTGGTGATGTTTTACCTCTTGAGATTGATTTTATAGAGTTAGATAGAACTAACCATGTTTCAGGAAGTACACATACCTCTGACTTTCTTTATGAGGTACAGGCTGAGAAACCATCTCTTTCTACCACTATCCAGCCGCCCACACCAGAATTGAAGCCTCTGCCATCAAATTTAAAATATGCTTACTTGGATGATAGCAAAAGTTTTCCAGTAATTATATCTGCCTCCCTTGCTGATGAGCAAGAGGAGAAGCTGTTATCTGTTCTCAAGAAGCATAAGAAGGCTATAGGCTGGACCCTGGCGGACATTCCTGGTATTAGCCCATCCACATGAATGCATCGAATAAATTTAGAAGATGGGGCTAAACCAGTAAGACAGCCACAGAGAAGACTCAACCCGGTGATTCTTGATGTAGTGAAGAAGGAGGTAACCAAGCTTCTACAAGCTGGAATCATTTATCCTATCTCCGACAGCCAATGGGTGAGTCCCGTCCAGGTAGTTCTGAAGAAAACCAACCTCACCGTGATAAAAAATGAGAAGGAGGAGCTGATTCCTACTCGGTGCAAAACAGTTGGAGAGTCTGCATCGACTATAGGAGACTGAACCAGGTTACCAAAAAGGACCATTTTCCCCTACCATTTATTGACCAGATGCTTGAACGCTTGGGTTTTATAGGCGCTTTATCAAGGATTTTAGCAAGGTGGCCCTTCCACTATCCAATCTGCTGCAAAAGGAGGTGGAGTTTGATTTTGATGACCGGTGCAAAGAGGCTTTTGATTGCCTCAAGCGTGCGGTGAATACCACCCCTATCATTCAGGCACCTGATTGGACAGCCCCGTTTGAGCTAATGTGCGATGCATCCAATTACACATTGGGGGTTGTCCTTGCTCAAAAGATCTCCTTACTTCAGCTTACTTCTTTTCCACCATGACTTAGGGAGTTTTTCTTTTCCTATCTCCCTCTTTACTTTTATTACATTTGTCTGATTCTATTTGATGGTTTAATTGCTTTTAATCTTTTAATTGTGCTACATTGAGGACAATGGGTTGTTTAAGTATGGGGAGGGGGAGTGTTCTTTGGTTTTGGTTTTGCTAGTTTTGTTAGTTTTGTTAATTTTGTTAGTTGTGTTAAATTTGTTAATTTTGTTAGTTTTGTTGGGTTTCTAGTTTAATATTTTAGGTCAATTCTGTTTGCATGTACAACTTTGCATATTTTTCTTTGAATTATAGGATATGTTCAAGAAATGGGTAATTGTTCTGAAAATAAAAATCTCTTGACATTTTGTGACTTGAAATCCTTGTTTTTCCTCTACATGTCATGATAGTTTTGAAAGCTCAATTTGAAAGTGATAAGTTTACCTTTGTGAGAATTTGAGCCATCCATCATCATAATCTTTTGGTGTGTTTTGCCCCATTGATTGCTTGCACAATAACCTTGGCTTGATTCTTGTTGATGCTTCCTAATTCACATGCATATTTGGAAATGATTTAGGCAATTTTGTTCTTATAAGCCTCTAGCCAAATGGACCTACCTTGAATTAATTACTTTGATAGCCCTTTTGAGCCTTGTTTCCCTTTCCTTGTTTTGAAGCTCACTTCAAGCCTTAAGTGAAAAACCATGATATCACCTTACCCTTAAGGAATTTTGGAGCTTTGGAATTGTTTTGGGAATAAGTGTGGGGGGGGGGGGGGGGTTTGTTGGATAACATGTTTTGTTGGCTATGGTTCATGATGTATTTTTGGGCCATACTGATGTACATTGTATGTGGGTTAAATGTTGGTCATGCTGCTGAATGATATGCTAGTTCTCATATGATACTGTTCAAAAAAAATAATTTCAAGTGGAATCAATTCAAAAAAAAAGAAAAAGAAAAGCAATATAAGATCTTAAATAGAAAAAGAATGACGAGACTCTTGGTTCTACTCTTTATGTTTAAATTTTATCTTTAGGTCTTCTTATTTTTTCTTAATATGCACTTATTCCCCATTGCTCCTCTATTCTTTTGGGATTTAGCTACTTATTCTATATTTTTCCCTACCTTGTCCTTGGCCCCATTACAACCTTAAAAGACCATTTGATCCTCATGTGCTTGTGTTTATGGGTTGATTGTCAATTTTAGAATCTTGCCAAGTTTATGTGGTGTTGGTTTTCATGGGTGCTTTGAGGGTAAATAGTACCCTAGACACTTAAGAGATAGAGTGTATATCTTGTGAGGCTTTATCACTTTTCATTCTTGAGCTGATTAACTATTTTGCCATGATTGGGTTGCTTGGATGATTTTCACGAATGTCTTGACTCTTTGGATCTCTTCATGTTAGATGTTACCCATTCCTTGATGTACATTGAGAAATATGTAAATGTTTTTATTTGTCTCTCTTTGATATCCTTGGATTTTGTTCTTTGTTTCATTTTTCCCAGGAGTGCAAAAGGCTAAGTATGAGGGGTTTTGATGTGCCATTATTTTCTCCTATTTCTTAACCCTTTTTGGGATTTAGCTACTTATTCTATATTTTTCCCTACCTTGTCCTTGGCCCCATTACAACCTTAAAAGACCTTTTGATCCTCATGTGCTTGTGTTTATGGGTTGATTGTCAATTTTAGAATCTTGCCAAGTTTATGTGGTGTTGGTTTTCATGGGTGCTTTGAGGGTAAATAGTACCCTAGACACTTGAGAGATAGGGTGTATATCTTGTGAGGCTTTATCACTTTTCATTCTTGAGCTGATTAACTATTTTGCCATGATTGGGTTGCTTGGATGATTTTCACGAATGTCTTGACTCTTTGGATCTCTTCATGTTAGATGTTACCCATTCCTTGATGTACATTGAGAAATATGTAAATGTTTTTGTTTGTCTCTCTTTGATATCCTTGGATTTTGTTCTTTGTTTCATTTTTCCCAGGACTGCAAAAGGCTAAGTATGAGGGGTTTTGATGTGCCATTATTTTCTCCTATTTCTTAACCCTTTTTGCACCATTTGAATTACTGATTAGTCTTAATTGTCAAATTAATTAGGCAGTTTTATTATTTAGGCTCATTCAGCTAATTTGATGTTTTTAATCTAATTTCAGGAATTAATGAAGCATTGGACTTGAATCCAAAATTGGGCTTGGACTTGAAGAGGGCAGACTATTTTATTCCACAAAATTTTATCTTATCTAGACTTTATCTTATCTAGATATTATTTAGATTTGATCTCATCTAGATATTATTTCATCTAGATCTTATCTTATCTTGTTTTATCTAGATTTGATTTTATTTATGGGCTTGGATTTAAAACAGGTTTGTAAGCTTTGGGGCTTGAAAACTATATAACAGCACCAAGGTTCTAGTTTAGGTCTGCTCTTCTCTCCTCTCTCCTTTTTTCATTTTTTAGTGTGAGGCTTCTTTGAGACATTTTTTTGTTTTGCAATTCCAGTTTTGACTTTTCGTTTTAGCAATAAAATTTCGTTCTTCAATCTATAATTTCATTCTCTATTGATTAATGGAAGGCTAAGTCTCCAGCGTTGTTTTCTCTTGAGGATCAAGCACAGTTCTCTTTGAGTTTCTATTATTACTGTTAAATTCTGTTCAATTTTTCCTCTTCACTAATTACTCTGAATTTTTTGCTATTAATTCATGCATGCTTAGTGCTTGATTAATTGTCTCTGCGCTTAATTTACGTTCATGCTTAATGATCGTTTATGATTAATTGGTGTATGTGTTGCTTAATCACATAATGAATGCCTTATGTTAAATTTCGCTTAGTAATTTAATTTAGGGTTGGATTAAGTGGTTGAACTGATAAAGGATAAACTCTCGTAACTTAGGATAAGAGACTTGCTTGTGAATCAAGGGGAAGCAGCGTGTTTTAATTCTGATATTTTCTAATTCACATCTATTCGCTGTTTAATTTACAAAAGCAAACAACCCCCCCCCCCCAATTCGTTACTATTTTCCTACAATCTGTTATGAACATTTAGTTTATCATTGCTCGTTGGGAAACGACCTAGGATCACTTCCTAGTTACTGCATTTTAATGTTTATTTGATTCGGGTACGACCTCGATCAACCGTGTTTTGGTTAGTAAAGAGTGGAGGCTAATTTTTCACAATGGGATCGTGGTTCACCTTTTTGCTTTTGGATCGGACTATAGTCTTGTTATCCTCAAGCCTAATCCAACAAGACATACTAATGCCTCCAAGACGCCCTTTAGGTTTAAGGCTTATGGGTTAACCCACCAAGAGTTTCCAAATTTTATTTAAAGGCATTCGGCTCCTACTTATCCATGTCCCAATTTTATAGCTTCCTTTCGAGAGAACCTTCAAAGATGGAATAAGATTACCTTCAGGAATGTCTTTAGATAGAAATAGAGCCTCCTTAACCGACTAAGAAGGATTGATTATAGCTTATCTATTAGGCATAATTGTTTCTATTTGACTTTAAAAATAAGTTATGGAAAAAGTTGGAAATGATTCTATATATGGAAGAATTTATCTGGTACTAAATGTCGGTGGTTGATTTTCGGTGATAGAAATTCCAAATTCTTTCACTGCACCACTATTGTTTGAAGGAGAAATAATTTCTTTGAAAAGATTTATAATGAGATAGGTCATGGATCTTGGAGAAGGATATTCATGAGGCAATAGTGACAATTTTTTTCAAAAATGTATTTCATGTGGATTAGCCTTTCATCCCTTTAGCTCATGAAGATTTCTTTCCTCCCCTTTACCTTAAAAAATTTATTTTCATTGCTAACCCTTTTTCTCAATATGAGATTTAGGAAGCTTTGTTGCATATGGGCTTGTTCAATTCTCTTGGAGAGGATGAACAACAACCAATTTTCTACCAATCCTAATGTGCTCAAGTGGGTCTGGATATGTGCAACCTCATATTTAAAGTTGTCGAGGATCCCTCCATGGTTTCTTACATTAACAAGACTCTTATAGTGTTCATCCTAAGGTGGAACCCATACCCATGCTCAAACAATTCCACTTGATCATTTTGTGTAATGTCACATACAAGCTGAATACAAAGGTTATGTTCCAACGTTTGAAGCAAATTATGGAATCCATTATTAGTCCGACTTAATGTATTTTTGTCCCTAGGAGGAAAAGTCACAATAATATAATCATCTCTTAAGAGGTTGTTCATTCAATGAGGAATAAGAGGGGAAGCTCAGGATGTTGATTAAAGTCGATCTAGAAAAAGCATATGATTGCCTTCGTTGGGAGTTTGTTAAGGCCACTCTAATGAACATTGGCATCCCGGATAATATCATCAAGCTTGTTGATTGTTGGATGATAGAGATAAGGTGGACAACAAAGTCGGTCATCTGGTCCAATACTGTTGTCTTTTGTATTGATCATCCAATCTTCTGTAACCTAGTGGAGCATCCAGTCACGTAGAAATGAGTGTCTAGTCTAGTGGTTCATTAACATAGGTTATGTTGTAACTAATTGTTTTTTATTTGTCTGTTGTAACTATTTTCATTTAGATAGTTAGTTATTTTTTCCTTTATTATTCTAGTTTTAGTAAGCAAGAGAGTGCTTTGAACCCCTTCATTGTAAATTTTCTTATTCGCAATAAACTTAAACAATTTGTACAATATCTTTTCTCCTTCTATCATCTGAACTTTCTTATTTGAATAGAATTTCTCGAATCTTTTCCACCAAATTGGTATCTAAAGCTTCGATTCAAGATCAGTTTCGCATCTTTTTAGTGGTAGATCAAGTCATCAGTGATCAATCATTATGTTTGTTATATGTTCGTGCTACATCCTCAAGATTCTACCAAGAAGGTGGTCAACACAATTAAGATTGAGAAATTTATTGGGAAGAATAGCTTCAACCTATGACACATCAAGATGCGAGCCTTGTTGAAAGAATAGGGCATCTGAACTCGTCTCTTTAGTCAATAGTCAAAGATTAATAAGTCAATCCTTGAGTTACGAGAGGAAAAGGCACATTCGCTAATTCTCTCATCTCTGTCTGATGAGGTTCTTTATGAAGTTTCTAAAGAACTGACTATTGTTAGGCTTTGGCTCAAATAGGAAAAACTCTTCGTGATGAAATCAATATGCAGCAAGTTTCTTCTGAAATGATGTTTGTTTGGCCTCCGAATGAGGGAAGGTACGCCACTAAAGGAACATCTTAATGGTTAAACTTTATTTTGATGGAGCTATGCGACATTGATGTCAAGATGGAAGACAAAGGTCTGACAATAATTTTGTTAGCCTATCTTTCTCCTTCATTTTTGAATTCTCTTGGTGTAGGCAAAGACTCCATTACATTTGAAGAAGTCAAGTCCAGTCTTTATTCTAGAGAGTGTAAACTAAAGGCATCTAGGAATAGTGATGAAGCCTTTGCTTTTGGATTATCAGTCACTAATTTTGCTAAAGGGTAGAAGAAGAAGAAGAAGAAAGGCAAAGGTGGCAAGAAGAGTAAAGTTAATCCTAAGGACATCTACAATTACTGCAAAGAACCGGGTCATTGGAAGTGAGACTATTCAAAGAAAGCAAAGAAAGATTATGTTGTTGCTCTTGTTTAGAATGACTCCTCATTGGAAAGTGATTTGATTCTAGCTATTGGTGAACAACTACAAAAACATTCTAAATAATGGGTATTGGACTCAAGTTGTTTTAATCATATGCGTCCACACAAACATTGGTTTGTGACATATGAGAAGAAGTATGGTGGTAATGCCCTCATGGGTAACGATGCTCCTGGTAAGTTTGTTAATATAGGTTCTATACAAATCAAAATGCATGATGGTGTTGTTAGAACCTTAATTGAAGTTTATCATGTTCCAGAGCTTAAGAAAAATCATGTATATGTGAGTCTCATAGATTTGAAAGGTTTTTCTTGTTTGGTTGAAGGTGAAGTTATGCAGATTAGAGGGGAAAAGAAGTTTGTGTTAATGTAATGAACTAAGTAAGGAAATTTGTACATTTTTCAGGGGTCCATTGTAATAGGCTCTGTCTCTGTTGTTTCACAATCTATAAGCGATGCGTCCAATGGCTCATCTGATAATTCTTTGTGGCATTTATGTGTGAGCCACATGAGTGAAAAAGGTTTAGATATTCTGAACAAGCGATGCTTATTTGGAAATCATAAGGTGGAATCTCTTCAGTTTTGTGAGCACTGTCTCTGGGAAGAAGCATCGAACAATGTTCCTAAAGGCTATGCACACAATGAAGGCCATGTTGGATTGCATCCATTCTAACTACTGTGGGCCTTCAAGAGTTCCATCACCAAGAGGGGCAAGGTATTTCCTCTCTATCATTGATGATTACTCCAAGATGACATGGGAATTCATGATGAAGCATAAATGTAAAGCTTTCAAATTTTCAAGCATTGGACGATTCTTATGAAGAATTAGACAGGAAAAACAGTAAAGTGTCTTAGGATTGATAATGGACTGGAATATTATCATACTAAATTCAATGAATTTTGTATAGATGAAGACATAGCAAGACAACATATTCTACGTTGTACTTCTCAACAAAATGGAGTAGCTGAAAGAATGAACAAGACCTTTTCGAAAAGGACCAGATGCATGTTGTCCAATTCAGGCTTGAAAAGAAGATTTTGGACTAAGACAGGTGATACAACATGTTATCTCATGAATCGATCATTGTCCATTGCCATAGACTTCAAGCCCCTATTAAGGTATGATCTAACAAACCAGCTAAATACTCAATGCTAAAGGTGTTTGGATGTTTGACATACAATCATGTAAATGAAAGTAAGTTAGAGCCCAGAGCCAGGAAGGGATTCTTTATGGGCTATGAAGATGGAGTCAAATGATTCTGAGTTTGGTCTCCATCTAAAAGAAAGGTCATTCTCAGGAAAGATGTCATCTTTGACGAACTTTCTATGTTGTATTCTAAATCTAATGAAGATTTGGGAAAGGCTAAAAATGTTACAATGTAGGTAAAGTTTGAGAGCTCCACAATTAAAAACATTAGTGATCAAAAGCAGTTTAAAGCACCTGATAAGATTGATTAGGATCTTCAAATGCACCCTCAACATCAGAATTCAACACCAGTTGAGGAGACTGACTGAATGAGTGAAAACCATCCAAAGAAGCCCAAAACCATAACACCCAAAAAGTCATGAAGAAAAATCAAAGCTCGTGAAATATATGGCTTTGATATAGTGTCTAATGCACTTCATATAGCAGAAGAGATAAATTTATTTGAACAAAAAACTTATCAGGAAGTAGTTTCCTATCCTGAAGCTGAGGAGTAGGAAATGGTTATGAATGAAGAGATGGAATCCCTTAAGAAGAACCAGACTTGAGATTTAGTTGAGCTACCTGAAAGCAGACAAGTAGTGAGGTGCAAGTGGATCTTCAAGAATAGATTTGGATTATCCACTAAAGAAGTTGTCTGTTATAAAGTACTTTTAGCAGCTAAAGGCTACAGTCAGAGGGAAGGAATGAACTACAATGAGATATTCTCTCCACTAGTTCGACACATCTCCACACATGTTTTGTTGGCCCTAGTGGCAACTTTGGGCATGTAGTTAGAGCAACTTGATGTCAAAACTACCTTTCTCCATGGAAGACATTTTGATGCAACAACCTAAAGGTTTTAAGGTGGAAGGAAAGGAAAATTTTGTTTGTAGATTGAAGATGTCTTTTATAGGCTGAAGCAATCACTAAGGCAGTGGTATAAGAGATTTGATGAGTTCATCAGAAGTCCCTATGACTCATGTGTTTGTCATAGGAAGGTGGAGGATGGTCCTCAAATCTATCTGCTATTCTCTATGGATGACATGCTCATAGCATTTCAAAATTTGTTGGCAATTCAAAAGCTGAAGTCACTACTTAGTAGTGAATTTGAGATGAAGGACATGCGAGTTGCTAAACATATTTTGGGCATAGAGGTCAAGATGGATCGAGTTTAAAAGAAGTTATTTCTGTGTCAGAAGGAATACATTCAAAAAGTATTGAATCGTTTTTGGATGACATCTGCAAAACCAATTTGTACTCCTTTGATAGCATCCACTCGTCTATCTGGTCTCAATACTACTCAATCAGAATCAAAGAAGGAATACATGTCTCGTGTTTCTTATGCAAGTGTTGTAGGCAATCTCATGTATGTTATGGTATGCACCAGATCAAACCTAGAACAAGCAATCAGTGTTATGAGTAGTTATATGGGTAATCCTGGAAGTAACATTTGTAGGTTGTGAAACGTATATTCAAGTACCTTAAGGGTACAACTAATATTGAACTCGTCTACCATGGAAACACATCGTGTGCTTTCGTTGGTTACTCATATTCAGACTATGCTATATATTTGGATGCAAGAAGATATATGACTAGGTACAGATTTACGATTGATAACTCTCTTGTCAGTTAGAAGGAAACACTTCAGCCCACAGTGGTTTTATCCACTACAAAGACAAAGCACATGGCTCTGGCAGAAGCAACAAAAGAAGGGATCTGGCTGAAGGGTCTAATTAACAATCTTGGGTTTCCATAGGAAAAGGCTATCATTTTCTGCAACTATATGAGTGCGATATGTTTAGCCTAGGATCAAGTCCATCATGAGAGGATTTAGCACATTGACATCAAATACCACTTCATCCGTACTAAGAAGAGGGTCATAGTCCATAAAGTTGATATGAGGGAGAATCCAGTTGATATGTTCATAAAGCCTATTCCAAGAAGCAAGTTTATGCATTGTATGGATCTACTTAACATAGATTGTTGGAAATGAACTAAGTTTCTTGTAATTCAGAAATGTTATCGAACCAAGGTGGAAATTGTTGATTGTTGGATGATGGACGGTAAAGATAGGGTGGATGACAACGTTGGTTGGTTGTCTGGTCTAGTACTCTTATTTTCTATATTAGTCTTTCAATCTTCTATAATCTTGTGAACTCGTAGAAGGGAGCGCCTAATCTGGTGGCTCATTAACAGAGGTTGTGTTGAAATTGTAATTGTTTTCTATTTTTCTATTTTTAACTATTTTCAGTTAGACAATTAGTTGTTGACTCCTTTATAAAGAGCTTTGTATTATGGGTTCAATGACCATGAGAGTGTTTTGAACCCCTTCATTGTAAATTATGTTATTCGCAATAAACTTAACAATTTGTGTGATATCTCTTCTCCTTCTATTATCTAAAATTCCCTATCTAAATAAAATTTCATGAATATTTCTCAATAAAGCTCATCATGTCTTGCATCTTGAGTTCGTCGTTTAGAGTTCTTTGGAATGAGGAGTAGCTAGATTATTTCTATCCTTCGATGAGCATAAGGCAAGGGGACCCTATATCCCCTTACCTGTGTGTGATGTGCCTAGAAAGATTATATCAGATTATCTATAATTTTGTCCATTGGAAAGTGTGAAAATTCATAAAGCTTACTAAAAAAGCCCATTATTGTCGTATCTTGCTTTCATTGACAACCTAGTTTTGTTTGGTGAAGCTACAATGGATCAAGTAGAAATGATGTTTGAATTCCTTAATTACTTGTATTAGATCTGGGCAAGTAAACAACAAGGACAAGACGAAGGTGTTCTTTTATAAAAACATAGGCGATATCATGAGAATTTAGATTAATGGCAAGTTGGGTTTTGGTAGGACCAATGACATCAACAAGTATTTAGGAGTCAATATCAATCATGGGAGGGTTTCCAAAAAATCCTTGCATGGGATCATTGACAAAGTCTAGAAGTGGCTCAGTGTTTGGAAAAAGAGGTCATTTTCCTTTACGAGGAGGTTGACATTAACTAAGGCAGCTCTCAATGTTCTTCCATCCTACACCATAAGCCATCGCACATCCTTTATTCAGCTTGTGATGAGTTAGACAAATTATGTCATGCCTTTATATAGGGGGATAAAGAGGGGTCGCATAGTCTCCATAGGGTTGCTTGGGATGGTGTGTGTAAACCTTAGAAGCATATGGGCTTAGGTGTTCGAGTGGCACATCATTTCAATAATGTTTCCATGCTTAAAATGGCATGTGAGATCTGTATGAAACCCCAAGATCTTTGGGTGCTGTTCTTCGAGAAAAATATACGAAATGGAATTACATTATCCCTATTATTAAGAGGATGCAAACAACCTCAAACTATTTGAGAGAAGTAAAGTTTGTGTGGAACTTTTTTCAAAAGTTTATGGTTTGGAAGTATGGTAAAAGGGATAAGGTTTTATTCTAGGAGGATTGTTGGATCCCAGATGTAGGGTGCCTTAAGGACCTAGCACTATAATCCTTCAAGAAACATACCTGTTGTGATAAGGCTAAGATTGGCAGTGGTTGGAAGGTGGTTTTGTTGCAGAATATAGTCCCTTCTAATATTGGTTCTAGGATCTTATCCCATGATCATCTTGATCTAGAGGGAGAGGATAATGTTATAGCGTGGGGGCCTTCTCAAAATGGGGATTTTTCTGTTTCCCTAGCCTATGCTGCACTTCTGCCTCTGAATGATATAGTGGATCCTCTCTACCAGGTTACTTGGCAGTGGCCAGGGACCGAACGAATTAAATGCTTTCTTTGGAAGGTCAACTAGAAAGCATTGGTCACCAAGAGCATAAGGTGGACTTGTGGTATTGCAGAGTCTGACTTTTGAAGCCTTTACATAAGGTTCTCTGAGAATATCACCCAAGTAATGCGTAATTGTGCCAAAGTTTCTAGTATCTGAAGGTAAGAAATTCTTGCTGAGAAGTGGCTATAGTTCTTTACTGCAAATTTGCACTTATGGCTTAATGCTAATCTGTCTCACCATCATCTTCACAATTTCTATTAGCATGTTTGAAGATGTGTCTCTAATTTCAGTCTGTAAACTGTTAGGTTAGTTAGAAACAACTTTCTGATAAGTTGGTTAATGGCCAACAACTAGCTGCTTTTTAGTTTTTTCTATTTTGGTAATTTTCTCTTTGATAACTTGTTTTCTTGAGTGCTATATAAACATAGGAGTACTTCCTTATAGGCACGTTGCAGTAGTGAGGCTTCGTTCATGTAATCACAATGAGAGGAAGATCAAAGTGTGTGAGAGAGATAGAGTGAAACTTGAGAATCCTTGATGTTGTTATCTCAATAGTGAAAGTACAAAACAAGATTCTATTTGTACACAGAGATCTTTGTAACTCTTGCACCATAGTAGATTAGTTTTGCTTCTTTCTTGTGGATGCAGATCCTTTGTGACTAAACCACACAATGGCTTGTGTTCATCTTCTATTCCTTATCTTTGTTTTGATTCAATTTCTAATCTGTTATTAGCTTTTGTATGTTTACTGGTGTGTTGTTTTGTTTGCTGGTTTGTCAATCAGTTCCAGGTTTTGAACCATAACAACATGTTATCTTTGGTGTTATTTTATGTTCCATTTGGGAGAAAAGGAATCTTTGGATCTTTTTGAGGGTATGGGATGATGATATGGGCATTCTAAGAAAAAATCAATTTATGGTGGAAGGAATCTGTGAGGCTAGGAATAAGGATACAACCTTGCACCATGTTGCTTGTAGACAAGATCAATCCTTTGTTTCACGACAACCTCCTTCATCCGGGTGGATAAAGCTTAACTATGGTGGAATCAAACTTGGCTACCACAGGTGGTGTGATTAGGGATAATCACGACTGGTTTTTGTTTGCTTTTGTGAGTAAGTTAGGGGTCCATTCTATTTTGTATGTTGAGCTTAAATAATTTTTCCAAGGCCTCAAACTTACTATTGAGCGTTGTTTTAAGAAAATCTTGGTGGAATCAAATTCGATGAATACAATTGATCTTCTTAAGCATGGTTGTCCTCCCACCTATCCGAATGAATTTTCGGTTGAGCACATTTAGAGTGTGATATCTCCTGAGATTACCATAGCCTGAAACCATTGTTATCATGATGCTAATTTGATAGCATACGATTTTGCAAGTTTTGCAAAGTCATCTCCCTCAGGAAGTAGGTTCTTTGAGTCTATTCCTTCTTTAGCTTTGTTGCTCCTCCAAGCAAACCTCTTTACTTGCTCTTTTGTTGTTTAGTTTTTCTTTGGCCTTTGGGCTCATCTTGTATAAAAAAAAAGGTACCATGTGCAAACAAGAAAAATCTCAAGGGTGTCACTATAGTTTACTCTTAAGTAAAAAAATCTCAGGGGTGTTACTATAGTTTTTCTTTTTCTTTTTAAATAGTTAATACAAGTAAAAAAATCCTTCTAATGGTTCATTTGTGGGCTAAGTGAGAATTATGTTTTTTGTTTCTCTCTTATTCATTTTGTATTTTTTGTCCACTTCTTCTTTGCTTTTCTAGCAGTTCATATTTTCCTTTAGATATTGTGGGTGTTACTTTACATCTGCATATTTTTCCATTCAGGATCTAACTATCTATACATAGATGGTTAAGATTTGCTCCTCTTATGCTTTCATTCCCAAATCAGGAGAGAAGAAAAGCAGAGGTATTGGATGAAACAAATTTCATATTGTTAGAGTACAAATGTGAGGTGAAATCTCACATCTGGTAGGAATGGAAAGATTGAGCATCATATAAGTGAAGGAAAGACCCATAAACTTGAGCCTTAAGGTTTTAGGTTAAAGTGTAGTGTCAGATTCACTTATGTGAGTGCTCATATGGTTCATTTATGTAAATTTCCTCAGTGTTTTACCCCGTCGGTGTCACAACACATTCTATTCCACCTTATTTTAACAATCCAAACCATGGTGACCAAAGTTATTCCATGTCATCCCTTTCTAATAATCCATAGTAGTCTTTATGCATATTTGATCAAAGGAGCCCGTCATTGTATGCCAAACTTGATCCTTTCAAGGGAAGTTTCACCTAATACCCTTCAACCTAAGAAACATGGACATGAGCACTGATGCAAATGTGATATATGACAAGGACACTGAAAGGGTTACATAATGAAATTTGATGTGAACATAAGGTGTTTATGCTTCATATCCTTGAACTAAGTGCTTAGTCTACCGTTTGAAACTTTAGTTTTCTTTGAAGTTTAGTTCGGTGGAAAATTGTTCCAAAAATGCTACTCATTTCACCCTAACAATATCTATTTGTGAGCAGGCGCACCAACAAGAACAGTGGAATAAAGTGACCCTAGATACATACATGCCAGTCATCTGAAAAAACTCTGGTCCAACAGAATGTATGTTATATCTAGCTTAGGCCTAGTTTTATCTACTTATAAATTTTGTTTTTTCGTTTCATAGTATACGTCGTATACATGAATCTTATATTCATATTTTGTTTTACATTATAGTAGATCTATAAGGATAAAATATTAAACCTATGATAAAACAAAAAATAAAACGAAACACATGTAATTAACAAATGCGGAAAAAAAAATCAAAATATACCTTCATCCATTGCCATGAAAGAGTTGTCTTGTTTTGATTCTTTCAAGCTCTCATTCTCTTTTAATAGATGGTGTATCAGATGAAAATGAAAGATGTGAGCTCAAGGAAAAAACACATTTGCTATAGATAGACATTCTACCATCAAGAATACATTTAGTAGCCATTACCACCAATTAGTAATCATTACCACTCATTAGTAGTCAATACCACCCATTAGTAGTCATTCAATATTTGGCTTTTCAACTCCAAAACTGATGGAGCAATTAACCTTCCAAAATGTACAGACCAAAATTATTACATTCTCCTACTTGGTCTAAACATTTTAACTCATTGATTAAAATGAGTCAATGCTCAATCTTCTTAAAAAACAAACATATGAATCACAGCGATAATTCCTCTTATAACGAGTAATATGATCCTTGTATTACAACATGCTTAATTTCCTAAGTAGTATACTCAGGTGGTAATAAAACTTAATGAATAAACCTAATGTTTATTCTTGGTCCAAAACATTGTTTTTCTCAAATAAATCAATGTGCACATGAATATGAGAAAATATCACAATATAAAAGTTTCAACTCTAACCTGTATGTATACAATCATAAATTGGAACCAAGTCTCATTCTCTCTACACGATCCTTGAATTTAAATGGTGGCATGCCCTTAGTCAAAGGATCAGTGATCATCAACTCCATGCTTATATTCTCAATCACCATTTTCTTGTATTTTACTCTTTCTCTAATGACTAAGTACTTAATGTCGATGTGCTTACTTCAACTTTCACTTTTGTTATTCTTAGCCACATAAACAATAACTGAGTTATCGTAGAAAATTCGCAAAGTCCTTGAAATAGTATCAACCATCTTCAGCCCATAAATGAAGTTTGAGTCTGAATATAGATGTTGATTTGTAAGAATCAACACAACCAACAAAGTTTGAGTCTGAATAACCAATCACATCTAGATTGTCTATCTATCTATACATAAGCATGTAATCTTTGGTCCCTTGTAGGTACCTCATCACTTTATTTGTCGTTCTCTAGTGGTCATTACTTGGATTACTCTTATATATTCCTAATATTCCAACTGCAAAAGAAATGCCAGGCTTTGTGCATACTTAAGCATACATGAGGCTTCCAACAACTGAAGCATAAGAAATTTTTTTCATTTGTTCCCTCTCAAAATCATTCTTTGGGCATTGGTTCAAATTAAACCTATCACCCTTCACGATGGGAGCAACACTTGGTGAACAATCTTTTATCTGAAATCTCTCTAAAATTTTGTTAATATAGATTTCCTATGATAGACCTAAAATACCTCAAGGTCTATCTCTATGAATCTTAAGGCCAATGACATAAGATGCATCACCCATATCTTTCATGTCAAAATTCTTAGAGAGAAATTATTTCACCTCTTGTAGAAAACCTTGATCATTGGTTGCAAGTAAAATATCATCTACATATAAAACAAGAAAACATATTTTACTCCCACTGATCCTGTGGTATATGCATTGATCCATGGGGTTTTCATAGAAAAAACAAATGAATAAATTATCTCATGAAACTTGAGGTACCACTGACAGGAGGCTTGTTTTAAACCATATATAGATCTATTAAGTTTGTAAATCAAATGCTCACTACTGCTAGAGGAGAAGCCTTTAGATTGTTTCAAATAAACCTCTTCCTGTAAATCACCATTAAGAAATTTTGTTTTCACATCCATTTTTTGCAACTCAAGGTCAAAATGAAAAACTAATGTCAAGATAATACAAAGAGAATCTTTCTTAGATACAAGAGAAAAAGTCTATGTGTAATTGATCCCTTCTTTTGAGTAAATCCCTTAGCAACGAGTCTTGCCTTGTATCTCTCAATGTTTCCTAATGAATCCCTTTTGGTCTTAAAGACCTATTTACGGCCAATGGCCCTTGCCCCATTAGGCAACTCTACAAGGTTTCAAACTTCATTACTCTACATGGAATTCATTTCATCTTTCATGGCATTATACCATAAATTTGACTGTTTACAACTCATGGCTTGATAAAAAGTTTTGGGATCATTTTCAGCTCCAATATTATAGTGAGATTCTTGCAAATATACAATATAATCACTAGGAACAGTTGATTTTCTTACTCTAGTAGATCTATTTAATGTTGCATCAATATTTTTCTTGGGGATCATGTTGTTTAACTATTTGTTTATCATTTTTCAAGAATTTGATGATCAACTTGATCTACTAGATTATCAGCAACAGGTTGTGGAATGCTAGTCATTTGTTGTTCATTGTCCCTTTGAACTTGACAGGTATGAATTACAACCAATTTTTCACTTGATGTCGAAGGTTGAGACTCTATATGATCAATTTCAGAACCTAAGTCCCTCAATTGATCACTCCTACTGATCAAGTCATTTTCAAGAAACTTGGCATTTCTTGATTGCACAATCCTAGTAATATGATATGGATAGTAAAACCTTTAGACCTTTTGGCATATCCAATAAAATACTCACTAATAGTCCTCAGGTCAAGTTTCTTTTCTTGTGGGTTATATATTCTCACCTCAGACAGACAACCCCAAACGCGCATATGTTTCGAACTCGACTTCCAACCTTTAAACAACTCAAAAGGTGCCTTTGGGAAAACCTTGGTTGGAACATGATTTAATATAGACACTACCGTCTTTAGTGCTTCAGTCCACAAGGATTTAGGAAGATAGTAGTTGTTAAGCATACTTTGTACCATGTCTAACAATGTTGGTTCCTGTTTTCTGCCACACCCTTCTTGAAGAAACTTTGCAAAAAGACCAGGTGTTTGTCCATTCTTAGTATATCTGCCATAATATTCTCCACATCTATCTGATCTCACTATTTTTATTTGCTTGGCACATTGGTTCTCAACTTCAACCTTAAAGACTTTAAAGGCATCTAGTGCTTCACTTTTGTTATGAAGTAAATAAACATTCATATATCATGAATAATCATCTATAAAGGTGATAAAATATTTTTGACCACGTGTGTGGCGTCCCCAAAATAATGACTGGTTTAATAGTAATGATTTAAATAACAAAAACCATAGTAATTTTTTTTTTCTTCTTTTTCTTTTTCATTTCTTTCTCTCTTCACAATAATTAGGTTCAGAAGGAAAATCCTCACTATAGAGTCCTAAATGGCCAGTTCACAACTCTATTCGGAGTCATTTCTTTCTTACCACTCGTAATCTCTAAACTATTTTGTTGTTTCAAAGGAAGAGTATACCAGCCATTACTTTAGGTCGTCACGTGAAAATAATAAAATAAAATACGGTCGGTAAACTCTTTTGTAAATAAAGTTTGCTAATGCTTTCTTTTCAAATAACAAGGTTAAACATAAGTACATTCATCATTTAATAGCTGTCCAAAATATGGGAGTTTTACAAAATACATAGTGTCATCCAGAGCAAAGGTGTCCACTGTAGTGACTTCAACCACATGTATACAATCATCAAATTCCTATACAATAGGTCTACCCATACAAACAAAAGAGTAAACCTAACAGTTAGTCCTAGATACACCCACCCTCAAAAGTATATAAAACTAGTCCAATGAGCTGTCTACTATGATGAAGAGCCTCCACTAATCGCCATCTCTCCAGGGCCACTATCCTCCGTAGAGTCTGCCTCAGATGCCGACATGACGTCCTCGGGAGAATCCACCTCAGGGAGTGGGTCCTCATCACCCTCTAGAAAGTCAAGAGCATCCACAGCAGGCTCGGGAGGTACCTCCTCAGGGTCCTCCTCAGGGTCTTCCTCGGATGACGTCACCTCAATCACGTGGACTGGCTCCACTAGACGGTATGGTGTAGGCGTGGGTAGTATCCACTCCACAGTGCGCTGAAGCGTGTGCGCGGGTTCATCTGGATGCACCAATGAAGTAGCCGTAAATCGAATCGTGCCCTGAAATCGGCACCTCGTGTTGCCTTCGAGGGTCTCCCAAGCTCCCTTTAGGCACTCCATCTCCACTCGATCATGGATTAGCTGCGCCGCCATCACGATCTACAAGAAAGAAAAGAAAGGGGTAGACTCTTTCACGAGAATCTAACTACGCCGCAACACAATGCGTCTCATAACCACTACATGCAAGTAAAAGGGGTATCTTTAGGCTTTTCATATTTGGTAATCGATTACACAGCCTTGGTAATCGATTACCAGAGGCCAAACTCGAATTACACAGCTTCAAGACATGAAACCTGTAAAAATGCACTGTGTAATCGATTACACATAACTGGTAATCGATTACCAGTGGCATGTTCCTCTATGTAATCGATTACACAGCCTGGTAATCGATTACCAGAGGCCTCCACAACATGCTGCCTTCATTTCTAAGCCTGGTAATCGATTACACCCCTTGGTAATCGATTACCAGAAGCCCTCCTAGCTTCCTGACCTCGTTTTCAAGCCTGGTAATCGATTACACTCCCTTGGTAATCGATTACCAGAGACCATCTTAGTCTCCTGTCTTCATTTTTAAGCCTTGTAATCGATTACACCCCTTGGTAATTGATTACCAGAGGCCATATCCCATATATCAATCAAAGTTCACAGCTGGCCAGCCACCACACAAGCCTCCTTGCTTTGTGGTCTTTGTTCCTTTTATCTGTTGACTGTCAGGAGCTCGCCTGCATAGGTACATCACAGGTTCTCACTGACTGACTATGCCCGGGTTGGGTCGGGATTGGTCAAGCTTGGTTTTGGGCAATAGCACCCCACCTGACGTCCCCAAGGTCTCCTGACCCCCGCGACATATCTCCAGGTACCACTCTGTGGTCAACGAATAAAAGCAGGAAGTTTCACCCTTCTACACTTCCTCATTTCAAGCTTGTCGGATTATGGGGTACCCATCACATGTGGTACTAGGTGGCGGTCGGGCGATGGTGCAAAACGATTCTCCACATCCACAAATCACATATAACTCACCATCCCCTGTTGCCCACCTCCAACTGAGCTCACGTACTCCCAAGTAGCCCTTATCCTCGTTCCTCTCAACGCCGGGTCCCCATCAATCCTCCCAAGCTTCCACAACATCCAGGTAATTCCACATCCAATCATCATGGACTAAAAAAATCAAGCAAAATAGGGCAAAGGCAGAAAACTCTGCCCAAAACACAACTCAAAATCACAGCTTTTCACATACAAATACCCTAGTAACATTTCCTTTGTTCCAATTCGTTAACCGTTGGATCGACTCGAAAATTTTACTGGAAGTCTCTAGTACATAAGTCTACATTTTGACCGTTGGGATCTGCTAGCAAATGTCCAGAACCCCATATGTACTACCCTTTTTACAACCAGCCATACACAAGCATTTTTTCTGCACTTATACAAAATTCTGCTGCACATTTCAACAGCAAAATTTTGCATAAAGTGCAGATTTCGAAAACCACTCTTTCCCTCATCCAATTTTGCCCAAATTGAATCCTACAAGTCCCAAATCATGTACCAATCATGTCTAAACCAAGGGCAAGCTTCAGACCAAGGCAACACAAAATCTAGGTATCCAAAACCCCTCAATTTAATGGATTTTCAGGGTTTGAGAAGTGAAATTGAGAATGAGGTAAATTTGGAGCAAACTCTCACCTCACACAAGTCTATAACATCAATTTAAACTTCTCAAACTGGATTTACACCTAAAATTCCACCGAATCAAAATTTGACTCCTCAACACCCAATTTTACCCTAGAAATGGCTCTTTGTTCACTTTGGTAATTTGTTTTTCTCTCTAGCACAACCCAAACTTTCTCATAAGTCCTAAATGACATTTCAAGCTAGGATTAACTCACTTTAACCTCCAAATGCCACTAAATCCAGATTTGGCCTTCCAACTCTCAAAAACTCACTCTTTTTCCACTCATAACACCATATTCTCACTTTCTAACCCTAGGTTAACTCTACCCTTCATCTCTAACAGTTTTCCATAAGCAATTTCAGCACATAAACATCACAAGCATCATCATAAAAACCCTAAAACTGAATGGGTAAGCTTAACTCATCCAAACATGGCAAGTTCAACATGCTTTCAACAAATTTCTTCACAAATAACTATCATGAAGCAGAAACCTAGCAAAACTACCCATCATATCTCCCAAAAACCCAATACCCACGAAAATCAAGTGAGAAAGAAGTCTACCCAAACCTGAAATTTCGAGGTCCCACACGTAGAGATGCGCTTCACGACTCCGAAAATGCCTTCCTTTCGCGATTTGGAGCAGAAATGGGCACCAAAGGTTGGAGCTTTAATGGAGTTTCAATGGAGGATGAAGAAGAAAGAAAAAGCAACGTGAGGGAGAGGGAGAAAGCTTCTGAAATGTGGGCTGAGTGAGGAGAGAGAGAGTTTCTTTTTGGTTTAAAAGGCTTTTTTTTCTCTTTTCTATTATTTTATTTTAAGCTATGCCACATGTCTCCATTTGAGTGGAGCAAAAGGGCCCACTTTTTCTCTTGATGTGACTCATGCTCAGCCACATGAAGAGAAAAATCTGACCTTTTGAAATGCCAAAGTCTTGCCTCGGTTTGCATGCCATTTCTCTGGTTCCAGTCCCTCGCGTTTCTCTGCGCTCGTCGGGGCCAATTTTCGAAAGTAGGCAATATATATATCAAAACACTCAGAATGAAACCCCGAGCGTGGTTCAGAGGTTGGTTTTGTTAAATTCTAAGTCGCACGCAAAAAGATGATTTTAGACTAATTAATTGAGAGTTAATCCATAACTATCCAGTCATGGATTTCTCTTCGTTAATTAGCCTAACCCGCGTATCTTGCCCCCACTATTCCTACTTCTACCAAGAACATATATGCATATACACTGAATAATATATATATATATATATATATATATATATATATATATATATATATATATATATATATATATATATATAATCATTCAAAATACACCGTTTACAAAAATTTCGGGTAGAAATTTCCAGGATGTCACAACGTGCATCCATATTTGGACAATAAATATCAATATGAATTATTTCTAATATGCTTGAACTCCTATTAGCACTTTCTTAGACATGTTGGTCTACTTACCCTTAATGCAATCCACACAAGTCTTAAAATCAGTAAAATCTAGAGTATTGAGTACCTCATCTTTCACTAACCTTTTAATCCTCTCAATGGAGATATGCCCTAATCTATGGTGCAATAACATAGAGGAACTCTCATTAATATTACACCTTTTAATACCAGTTTGAACATGCATTAAACTATAAGTGACATAATTTTGTAAACCAAGAAGATAAAGACCATCATACAAGATACCATTCCCAACACATCTAGAATTATAAAATAACTCAAACGATGTGTCTTTAAAATTAAAGGAATGTCCGAAAGGTATGAGTCTGGAAACGAAAATTAAGTTTCGAGAAAAACTTGGCACATAAAAGGTCCTTTCTAATTTCAAAATAAAGTCACTACTTAAAGTTAAAATGCAAGTTCCAACTGATTTCCCTAGGTTTTGTGTACCCTCTAAAGAATGCTTTGCTCACTTCCCACTGATTTCCCTAGGTTTTGTGTACCCTCTAAAGAATTTTCAATATGGACTGTAGATATAGAATCAATCCACTAGGTGTTAATATTAACACCATCCATATTAGATTCATAACATACTAATGAGATTGATTTACCTTTCTTCTCAAGTCATTTATGGAATTTGGGACAATTCTTCTTCATGTGTCCTTTTCTTCTTACAAAAGAAACACTTTGCCACCTTCTTAATATCAACTTGAGGTGGCATTTTACCATCCCCTTCTAATTAGCTTGAGACTTAGTTGCTTTGTTCTTCCCACAAGCAGTTGTCAGTAATGCACTCTCACCCATCTCCATTACAAGTTTTTCTTCTTCATGAACAACGCACATGGTCATTAATTCATCGATAGACCATTTGTCCTTATGTGTGTTGTAGGAAATCTTAAATGGCCCATATTTCGGTGGAGGGTATTCAAAATGAATTGCACTAGGAAGGATTAAGACATATCAACCTCCAATTTCTTAAGTTGAGCTGAAATATCTCGCATTTGCATTATGTACTCATGCACACCTTTCACATTGGTGAGTCAGAGAGAGGATAACTTTATGATCAAGGAGCTTGCTAAAGCCTGAAGTGATGAACTAGTCATCAATAGCCTTAAGCAAGTCTCAGACCTTTTCATGCTAGTCGACAGAATCACGTATCCTAGCCGGGATTTTGGTTTTAATGAACATCACGCTAAGCCAGTTGGATCCCTCCCACCGCTTATATAGCCTAACAACAGTTGGGCTACTTTCATCAGTGATTACAGGTGGTTCGTCTTTCCTCATAGCATAGTCTATCTCCTTTGATCTGAGGAACATCACATTGAATATCAGAAAAACTAACAATTTGAGAAGCTGCATAAATCCAAAGGTTTATGTCAAAATTTGAGGCATATTAATCTTAATTGTATGTTTGATCAATATAAACATACTAGAAAATTGAATCTTAGACATAAAAATTATTTTTAGGCTAAATTTTTAATTCAATAAGATACAATTAAACTTTATGATAGAAAAATCAAATTACATACTCAAATTCTTGCTTTATGAGTACAACATGAAAATAATTTGTTTTTCTATCGCAAGTATTTACTTTATGATAAAGTTGACAAATTATACATATTTCATGATCCTCGTGGGTAAATCATGAAAAATAATGTTATTTTATCCCAATTAATTATACAAATATAATAAAAATTCATGTGGGATAAAATTCATTATATAAAGTACAATTAATCACAATATTATGTTTGATTCCTTATATGATCTTTAAAAAACTTAATATATAATTTAAATCAAATTATAGATGCTATGGCTAATCCATAATTAATCAAAATTATAAAAATCCACTTAGACATAAACTTAATCATATGAGTATAAACCATATTATGTACTTCAAGATCAAGATATAATACAATGATGAATAAAATTCTCATATATAATTTCATAATTGAAATATAATACTATGCATTTGGTTTCATATATATATGCACATAATAAATTTTTCCAGGATATATTCATGCATAAAATAAATCAAAACTGCACAAATTACAAAAGTAAACAAAAACGCATAAGAATATAAGATACGAAAAACAAATAAACATAAAAGAACCTTAAATGGTCCAATGGCTCACGTGAATTCCAGTCAGCACTGAAATGGTGCATTTTTCTTCTTTTTAATAAACAAAAGCACTATTCATCATCTTTGACCTCTAGCGGGTCAAATCCGACTCATATACAAACTCGGTTGGTTCTCACTCATTTGAACATTGTTTTGCATGGTTCAAAAGCCAGAAAACAAGAAAATAAACAGAAATAAATATTTCTAATCTTATTTTTAACAAACAAGACTCTAAACACCAAAAACAAAATTAGATCAGAAAAATACTGAAAACCAAAAATGGACTAGGCAGAGGCAACTATGACTCTGTACTAAATGTAAGACTAAAATATCAAACATGTGATGTAACAAACAACAACACGAAACATAAGTCAATAACAAATGTGGAAAACAAAATAAAAATATGCCTCAGGTCATTGCCATGAAAGAGGTGCTTTATTTTGGTTCTTCCAAGCTCTTATTCTCTCTATAGATAGTGTATCAGATGAAAATGAAATACATGAGTTCAGAGAACAAATGCATGTATTATATATAGACATTCTACCATCAAGAATGCATTTAGTAGTCATGATCACTTATTAGTAGTCATTCAATATTTGACTTTTCAACTCCAAAATTGATGGAGTAATCAACCTTCCAAAATGTATAGACCAAAATTATGACAATATCAACTTTTCAAGAGAGACATAATATGTTACTGAATATATAGAATAGGACAATCTGATTGAAGGATTATCATATAAACATGCATAAATACAAAAGAAATGTATGTAATCAATAATATCAATATGCAAATGTGCAAAATCAGTCGAGCCAGTGAGTTTGTGTAAATGTCCATGAGCATGACTTGCCTCAGTGTACATGCATTTTACTGTTATTTTGTGTATGTGCAATAAGACTGCTATGGATTGGTAGAGAGGAATGACATGGAATAGAATTGGTTGCCATTGTTTGGATAGTTAAAATAGGATGGAATAGAATGGAATCTGTTCCATCCTTTGCTTTTCTTCTCCCCTAATTTGGGGATGGAACCAACTTTTTGTTTAATAGTCTCCTTACCATTCCGTTTACTTCTTGAATAATGGGATGAAATTTTTCCTATACACTGTTCATACTATTCCACTAGCCTATGGGAAGGATATCAGGTGAGAGATGAAAGCATGAGAGGAGCTAAATCCATGTATAGATAGAGAAATAGATCATTAATAGCAAAATTTGCTGAGGTAATGCTAAGGTTTCCAGTCTCCAAAGGAGAATAGGAATTGCTAGAAAATCAGAGCTGAAGTAAACAAAATATACAAACTGAAAAAGAGAAGGAAAAAAGTCCTTTAAAAGGATTTGTTAACTTGTATCCATTGTTTAAAAAGAAAAGGAAACAATATTCGCATGGACCAAATCGAATTTGAAATAATTTGTGCATTCAATTTGGTTTGTGTTCATAGAATATTAACATCCAGTTCAAGCAAGTTCAGAACTTCAAACTAACCATGACTAGTTTGACAAGCTGTCGGACAAAATAGTGCAAATGAGAAATCTGATCTCTGATTAATCAGCTGAAGCTTCAGAAATCCTTTTCCAATTACTTTGTAGAGGGGACTTAAGTAATTTGCATATTGATACTGCACAATGGAGTAAGCATTCCTTAGACCATCATTTCTATTCTTTCTTTCAGAACTTTCCCTAGCTTCAAGAAAAGCAACTGAAAGAAATGATCGTGGTAAACTCATCGATCACAAAAATATAGTACAGGTTAGTGGTCACATGCACTCATGTTCATGTACCTTAATGAGCACAAAACACAATAGCAGTGCATGGACTCTACAATTTTATTTTGGATATGTGGAAGCGCTGAAATGCACAAAACTTGTTGGTTGTACAAGACAATAATACAATTGGTTGTACAAGACAAGTGTTTAAATAAAACAATTAAAGAGATATTGTTGCCTTATGAACAGAAACTTTTGAGTTTTGACAGAGGTTGATCTCCATGTGACCACACCCATTGGAGCACTGAACAAACCAATAAAAATTGTCAAGGGGACAAACTTGGATTCTCCCATTTCAGTTAGGTGTTTCAGCATGAACTCTGATTAATTACACCACACCACCCTACGTACTTAGTTATAATCAAAGTTATAAAGCAGTAAATATAGAGTCGAGTTCCAGAAAAATTGGTTTTACTCCATCAGGAATCTCTATATAATATATACTACTTACACGGTCCGCCCAATAGTACTAATGCACTATTTTTAGGTCTATAAAAAAAATATTTATTTTTAGTTTTTATAAAGGAAAAAAAAGTTATATTTATTAGAAAAAAACATGTAAGGTATGTTGACAAAAAGGTCTAATATATCTTTTTCTTATTTAAAGTAAAACATTTCTTTTAAAATTTGTTTCAAGTCTCCCTTGTTTTTGTTGGACCGACGTTACTACTTTGTGTATTCCACAACTTACCCAGAAATCATAAAGTAGAAAAACAAAAAGAAAAAAAGTGGGAAATTATAGTATAAGCATATGCAACTGCAACTTAATTTATAACAAGTAGATACAGTTAGAGTTCACCTATCTGTCAATAATCTCAATTTGTTTGTTGAAAGAAGAAAAAAAAGTTTTGATTTGAGGGAAAAGATATTTCCCTGGACAGTAATTTGCAAGAGAAACATTGGGTATAAAAAACAAAGTTGTCCCTCTCACTATCTATAATTGTCCGCATTCTATTTGTCCTTTTATTTTCTTAAAAATATAATTTTACTCTATTTATTTTAAAATAGAAATATTTAGCACTCCTATCCTTTTATTTTAAGTTTTCTTATTTAAAAATAAATATATTTAATTCCTCAATTTTGAAAAATCTATCATTTTTATTTTTCTATCAAATTAAAAAATTATTGATCAATAAAAAATTAACTTCATGTAGCTCAAATTCTGTAATCCACATGAGATAATTTGTTTAATCTACATTATAATCAATGATATTATCTTAGCCGTTAACACTATCAACACATTTAATCAGTAAAAATGATCAAAATTATAGATTTTATAAAAAAAAAAGACTAAATTTTTTATAGAAGACTAAAATTATAAAATTTTAAAAAATAATGGATTAAATATCTTTATTTTAAAATAAGAGAATTAAAATTGTGAATTTTAAAAAATTAAGAGACTAAATTGCATTTAAGCCTTATTTAAATAGAATTAATTATACTTTTCATAGCCATAATAGCCATTGATTTAATACGATGATTTAATAAAAATAAATTGGCATACATGAAAAATCAATGACTATTGACTATATGACATTTTTTTTATTTTGTTAAGTGTGACATTTTGTTTTATTATACAATGACGTGTGTATTATTTTTTGTTTTTCTTTTACTTATCGCATCTCGACTTATCGTGTCTATTTGTCCACATTTTTATTCTTTTAAAAAACATTAAATTTGTTCTTTTGACGTATATATTTTATATAATAATGTGTATGTTATTTTTAGTTTATTATTTTATTTCATCTCAAAACATGTTTATACGTTTTTATTATTTTTAATATTTGAAAATCTCAACTCAAATAATTATATATTTATGTCATAATTTTTGGCTAACGTTAGCCTCATTTAAAATACACCCCCTTTAAATAAAAATCATAACCAAATTTAATTATATTTAAAAGCTAAACAATGAAGAGGGATTAGAGGACATTGATTAATTAATATCAAGTAGTTTCGGTAAAGGACATTGATTAATTAATATCAAGTAGTTTCGGTAAAGTACTTTTAATCACTTAAAAAGAAAAAAAAAACATAAATTTGTTTTGATTTCTTTATCCTTTAAATATTTTCAATTTAATTTACTATTTTCACTTTTAAATTTAACTCAGATAAATTCAAAAAAAGAAAGAAAAAAAACAGCCTCATTTCATGTTTCGTAAATTAACATAAAAGTGTAAATTAAAAGAGGTAGTTAATTAACCAGGCATGGGTACTATTTTTCGGGAAAACTACTAAAAGAATAAAAATGGTTAGTAATATTTTTTAAATGGTGGTTGATAATATTCATTGAAAATTATTTTTGTATATATCTTTTTTTAGATAGCAAGATACCTTAAATTCAACCAGAACACTGAACAAAAAGAAAGGTTATTAATGTTTAATTATTTAATCAAATTATAAAATAAAGATAGAAATTATGGGTAAAAAAGATAAAAAAAACAGGGAATTTTCAAATTTCCAAAAAATATATTAGATTTCAAGAAAAAAAAATCTTGTATATTTTTTGTTTAATATATGCTTAAAAACATCCACTGTGATTCATGCCATTGGAGGCAATATAATTTTTACGTGGGCCATTATTTAAAACTACTCTTTTTCTAGAATCAAGGTCTATATTCAAATAGATGGAAAAAGATTAACTAAAAATTCCATCAAATTTAAATAGATCTTCTAATATACATGAATTATACTCAAAAGATGGAGAAAATCTCCCTATTTTTTAAGGCAATAAACACCAAGACTAAAAATCAAACTAAAAGATATATAGTTTTTCTTAAAAACCACACCGTGTCATTTCCTTGAATCCAAGCAGATGAAGAATAATTTAATATAGCCCTGCATCAGTTTAGAGATAAATTAAAAAAAGTGAAGAAATAAACCAACATCTTGGGGGTGGAAAATGATATTTCATAACACTTTAAGTGTTAGATGGTAAATGAAAGATGTTGTGTCAGCATGTCTGCATGAGTCACTTATTCAGCAAGTGATTCTCAGGAAAAACATAAAAATTCGCAATAAATACATTGTTGACCTTTTTCTTTAGGTCTTTACTAACTTAGGCAGCTATAGAGTTGCAAGCACAAACAAAAAAAGTACGCTGAAATTCCCCACCCCTCAAAAAATAAAAAAGAAAGCCTGGTGCTATAAAGCACCTGCAACTGCACTCAGATGTGTGTTAGTTTAACACCTGTGTAGAGGAGTTCTAGCTTTGGGATATTCCCTTGTTGATCAATAAGTAACATTATCTCTGATAGTAACACAGCAACAGATCAACATCAACACGTTGATACAAGCAGGCCCAAGAGAGAGTGTAAGAAACCAGCTTACCTGCAGGATTGCGTATAGACGCTTCGCGGTATCATAGCTTTCGTCCCTGACTTTCGAAAGATTGTAGAACTTTCCAGAATTTGTTATAATGTGCTGTTAGTTAGTTAAAGAGGAATTCAGTTGGAATTCAGTTAGCTTCGAGGACTATAAATGTAATAAGAAAGTGTGAAATAAGAATGAGAACACTTATCTCTGCAATTTTACTTTCTTTATCTTCCTCAGTAGTTTAGGACCGTATCAACTGGTCCGACCTGCCTCCCCGTCCTCCGCCATGCCGGAGCATCACACACGCCAAGTGACCACTGACAAGCTGGAAGAGGCGGATAAAACTCTCTCCCAGGATAACTCCACTCTGAACAACAAAATTGATACCATTCACGCATCTCTCATCGCCAAGATTGAAGCTCTTTTTGATCGCTTCGCCGCCATAGCCGTCAATTCCCCTCCGCCACCGCCTCCGATGCCATCACACTCTTCATCTTCTTCCCACCGCCATCACATGAAATTGGAAGTGCCGCGCTTTGACGGTCACGATCCCCTCGGGTGGATCTTCAAAATCTCTCAATTTTTTTGATTATTAGGGAATTCCTGAGAATGAGAGGCTCACAGTCGCCTCCTTCTACATGGAAGGCCCCGCGCTATCCTGGTATCAATGGATGTGCCGCAACGGCTTCTTCCCGTCCTGACCGGCGATGCTGCAGGCCCTGGAATCGCGTTTTGCCCCTTCCTTCTACGACGACCCCCAGGGCGCACTGTTCAAACTTCAGCAAACCGACACGGTCAGCGAATACCTAACGGAATTCGAGCGCTTGGCAAATCGTACCTTGGGATTACCCCCTTCGTGCCTGCTTAGCTGTTTCATCTCCGGCTTGATTCCGGAACTCCGCCGGGAGGTACAAGCGCTGCGTCCGTTATCCCTTCCCCACGCCACGGAACTCGCGCGTCTACAAGAGGATAAGCTCTTAGACCGCCGCCGCGGCCAACGCTCATCCTCCACCCCCTTCCCCCTAAACCAGTGCCTCCTCAGCCCTCAAGCTCCACCAGAGTCCCAATCAAGCGTCTTACCTCTGAGGGACTCGCGGTCCGCCGTGAACAAGGGCTTTGTTACCACTGTGAGGAGAAGTGGTCTCACGGCCACCGCTGCAAACCTCGCTTAAACCTCTTCATCGCAGACGACGACTTCGACACTCCTGCGGATAGCAACCCTAGCGAAACCTCGCATTCCCTCGTCGCAGACTTCGTGATTACCCCTCAAATCAGTCTGAATGCAATGGAGGGCACCCCAGCCCCCCAAATGTTCTGCCTCATCGGTCAGCTGCGTAGCCATCAGGTGATCATCCTAGTCGATGGTGGCTCGACTCACAATTTCATTCAAACCAGACTCGCACGTTTCCTTGCCCTCGCGGCCACCCCAACTGCCACCCTTAGGGTTATGGTGGGTAACAGGAATACTCTAGAATGCGACACTCAGTCCCTTCAGGTACCCGTTTCGATCCAAGACCACACCTTTACATTGGATTTATTTCATTTACCTCTATGTGGCGCGGACTTGGTCTTGGGTGTCCAGTGGCTTAAGCTACTAGGCCCAATTACCACTGACTACCAGCACCTCACCATGACCTTTTCTCATTTGGGCCGTAACATCACCCTCCGTGTTGACGCACCCCCCTCGTTATCCCCTGCGTCAGCCCACCAACTAAAACGGCTAGCCCAGACTCAAAGCATATCTGCTCTTTACCACATCACCGCGTTACCGTTAGACCCTTCTTCCTCCCCAGGCACCGCCACGACACCCACCCCTGAGCCCATACCCCCTCAAATCGCATCCATCCTCGAACGATTTCTCGCCATCTTCGCAGAGCCCTCATCTTTACCACCTCCCCGTAATATTCAACATCACATACATCTCTTCCCTCACACCGCGCCTATCAACGTACGGCCCTATCGTTACCCCCATTTTCAGAAATCTGAAATTGAGAAGCAAATCTCAGCAATGCTTGCCACAGGGGTGATCCAACCCAGCCACAGTCCCTTTTCTTCACCCATCCTACTCGTGAAGAAGAAGGACGACACATGGAGATGCTGTGTCGATTACCGGGCTCTAAACGCGGTGATCGTCAAAGACAAATTTCCCATGCCAACTATAGACGAATTACTGGATGATCTGGGCAGAGCTTCGTGGTTTTCGAAGTTGGATTTACGCCAAGGCTTCCACCAGATAAGAATGGCCGAGGAAGACACGCACAAAACGGCGTTTCGAACCCACCAGGGCCATTACGAATTTCTCGTGATGTCGTTCGGCCTGTGTAAGGCGCCTTCCACGTTCCAAG
Organism: Glycine max; assembly: GCF_000004515.6. Taxonomy (NCBI): domain Eukaryota; kingdom Viridiplantae; phylum Streptophyta; class Magnoliopsida; order Fabales; family Fabaceae; genus Glycine; species Glycine max. Next base: position 7,930,627 of record NC_016088.4, on the reverse strand, counting down.
CGGCCATGAATGATGCCCTTCAGCCTTTCCTCCACCGCTTCATCGCCGTGTTCTTCGACGATATATTGGTGTACAGCCCAGACTTACCTTCCCACGTGTCCCACTTGGAAGCCGTCTTATCCACCCTCGCAGAACGCGAATTCTTGTTGAAGCATTCCAAGTGCTCCTTCGCACAACGCAAGCTCAGCTACCTGGGGCACATAATTTCCTCTCAGGGTGTGGCTCCAGACCCCGACAAGATTGTGGCAATGCTCGAATGGCCTCCACCGACGTGTCCCACCTCCCTTCGCGGGTTCCTGGGATTAACGGGTTTCTACCGTAAATTCGTCAAGGGCTACGCCGCAATTGCAGCACCCCTCAACTCCCTTCTTCGCAAGGACAAATTCGAGTGGTCCCCAGACGCGCACCAAGCTTTCCGGCAGCTGCAACAGGCTATGACCGAAGCGCTCGTGTTGGCCAATCCCAACTTCCTCATACCCTTCACACTTGAGACGGATGCCTCAGGCACAGCCATGGGTGCGGTCCTTCTACAGGAAGGTCACCCAATAGCATACTACAACAAGGCCCTCTGCCCCAGGCTACAACGTGCCTCCGCCTACGTCCGGGAGCTACACGCCATTACCTCTGCGGTGCGCAAGTGGCGTCATTACTTGTTGGGAACTTTGTTCATAATCCTAACGGATCACAAGAGTTTGAAAGACCTTATGTCTCAGACAATCCAGACACCGGAGCAGCAGACATACTTGTTTAAACTTCTGGGTTTTGGTTACACCATCAACTACAAACCAGGCGCCACCAATGTCGTCGCCGATGTGCTCTCATGCATTAGTCCGGCTGAGGCCACGTGCCTTACTCTGACCGTCCCTCACTTTCTCTTCTTACAAAACTTGCGTCAGGTTCTGTTACTGGAGCCCCAATACGTGGCTCTCCTCCAAGACATTCGCAATCATCCCACGGCTCACCCCGACATCACCACGCATCAAGACCTCTTTTTCCTGCACGGCCGTATTTGGATCCCCTTCGCAACCCCATTCACTCGGGTTTTATTAGAGGAATTCCACTCTTCGCCTCTCGGTGGTCATATCGGAGTCAAGAAGACCCTCCATCGACTCCGTCAGAATTTTGATTGGCCCCACCTTAAGGAGGACGTCCGCCGTTATGTGGCCCAATGCGCCACGTGTCAGCAGACGAAGAAGAGTGCAGGGCTTCTTCAACCTCTTCCAATCCCTGCTCACGTCTGGGAAGACTTATCGTTGGACTTCGTGACGGGGTTGCCACTATCTCAGGGGTACACTGTGATCTTGGTCGTGGTTGACCTTTTCTCGAAAGCAGCCCATTTCGGTGCTCTACCCACCCATCACACCGCCTACAAGGTGGCGATTCTATTCCTGGACATGGTATGTCGGCACCACGGTTTTCCGTGCAGCCTAGTATCGGATAGAGATCCTATCTTCGTCAGCAATTTCTGGCGCGAGCTTTTCCGGTTGAGTGACACCAAGCTCCGTATGAGCACTGCCTATCACCTGCAGACGGACGGGCAGACGGAGGTGCTCAATCGCACCCTTGAGCAGTACCTCCGTGCTTACGTTCATGACCACCCATCACGATGGTATCGTTTCCTCTCACTCGCCGAATGGTCCTACAATACAACCTTGCATTCCGGCACCAGGATGACCCCATTCGAGGCAGTCTACGGGAAACCCCCACCTACGGTGGCCCACTATCTCCAAGGTCAATCCTCGAATGATGCCGTTGACTCGCTACTCACCACGCGTCTGCAAGTACACGCCCAATTGACGCGCCGCCTTCAACGAGCGCAGGAACTCATGAAGGTTGCTGCCGATAAACACCGCCGCGATATATCTTTTGAGGTGGGTGTCTGGGTACACGTCCGCCTCCGACCATACCGGCAGACGTCGCTGGCCCCGACATATTCCAAGCTAGCCAAGCGGTTTTATGGACCCTTTCAGATAACGGCGCGCATTGGCCCAGTGGCCTATAAACTCATGTTACCAGCCTCCTCGCACGTCCACCCCATTTTCCACGTGTCTCTCTTGAAGCTTCACCAAGGTTCTCCCCCGGTTTCACCGGCAACGCTCCCTGAGCACTCCACCGATAACCATCCCATTATTCATCCTTTCGCAATCTTGGATTGGAAACTGGATTCCTCGTCCACCCCGCCGGTGAAGCGTGTGCTGGTCCAGTGGGATGGTTTACCTCCGGAGGAGGCATCTTGGGAATCCTGGGATGAGCTACGCGTTATCCACAACCTTGCGGACAAGGTCGTTTTCGACGAAGGGGGTGTTGATAGTAACACAGCAACAGATCAACATCAACACATTGATACAAGCAGGCCCAAGAGAGAGTGTAAGAAACCAGCTTACCTGTAGGATTGCGTATAGACGCTTTGCGGTATCATAGCTTTCATCCCTGACTTTCGAAAGATTGTAGAACTTTCCAGAATCTGTTATAATGTGCTGTTAGTTAGTTAAAGAGGAATTTAGTTGGAATTCAGTTAGCTTCGAGGACTATAAATGTAATAAGAAAGTGTGAAATAAGAATGAGAACACTTATCTCTGCAATTTTACTTCCTTTATCTTCCTCAGTAGTTTAGGACCGTATCAATCTCCCTTTTTTTTTTGGAGAATTTATCTCCTCCACTTTATCAGCAGGAAAATTATCAAAGACAACAACTTGCCTAGCATAAAAGATTGTCAGCTGAACAACTTTTGGTTCCTTCTCCATAGACCTTCATAAAAGTGATCACATATGCACTCATGTCATGACTTTTAATTCATTACTTTTCCTCCACAAAGAATGATGCATGAAAAGCTGTTAACTAAGTTCAACTTCACAACTAATCAAACAAATACAACTACAGACCTTGATTTAACAATGGTTGAAACCTGAGTGGTGAGGATAAACCATTTGTAGAGAGCGCAAAGCCATAACGATTGGGTTTCTGGTGTCATGATTGAGGGAAACAACTCTGTTCATGCATAATAACATGGTGTCTCAGGAACCTGTGAGACATAGAGGTTCAGGACATCTCATAAAGAAAACACGCAAGTCCATGTCTTAGGGTTAATGAGTATAACCTTCTAACCATAAATTTTAGTCCTTACTTCTCATCAAGTAATGTGGGCTGAACAGTGTACTTTCTTAATTTGATGCTGCATTTAACATCTTAATATGATCCTCAAGGGATTAAGAGCTGACAAATTTTGGCCAATAATTAGATCTTTAAATGATAAGTAATACGAGATGCAGTAAGTCTTGTTAGTATAGAGCAATAAGAAGAAGAAAAAGGAATAAAGAGAAAAGAGAGAGGACAAAAAGTTTTAACGTGGTTCGGCACACAATGTATATACCTACGTCCACGGCTACACTAAGAGAACTTCTTATTGTGTGCACATTTTAAAGCTTACAAGGTGTCTCTATATATAACACTTATGAGACACAAGTTTTTACAAACCAAGCGATGTGGGGCAAAGGAACTAAGACCACAAAACTCTAACAAGTCTTTCCACTTGTTGCTAACTTGCTGCAATTCTACTCTACATCTGATCATAGTATCTATAACAATTCCTTAATCAAGTAAACTGTCATATTTTGCCTCCACCGAGGAATGAGGACAACCAACGATGACAAATTTAATTAATTCAAAAGCTTTTGATTTTTTTTAGTAATGATATATAGACACCCATTTATAAACACTTATTTGACATTCTTGTTTTCTTTCTATCTCTATTCCTATCAAAATCATATTACCTATCACACCTACACTCCTTTCTCTTTGTATCTTTATTCTTTTATTTCTTTCTTGTTTTCCAATCATGTCACAGAGGCTAATAAGTTATAACCTTTCCTTGTGCATGAAAAATTGCTATTGACCGTTAAGAAAAAGGATCATACCCTTTGAGGGAGTTTAAATTCCATTTCTATTACCCAAATTCTGCAAATGTTGAAATTAAAAAACATAACATTGGATGATTTAAAAGATGAAAATATACATGATGCTTGCTTAATGGTAAAAATTCCTACTAAAAGGAACGAATTTACCATTTGGTGTGTAAACATAATTATAAGTAAAAAGTTTTCTCGATTTTACTTTCCACTCCTCCAGTGTAGTGAATGAATGAATTGTGGTTAACTTTTAAACCTCGGAAGAGAACCAATAGAATGCACAAACAACGTTTTTCCTTTGGTAACTGATCTTTATTTTACAGGTCTTGACTGAGAGAATAAAAAGGGGCAAAATCAGGGAAAAAACATAAAATCCTAATTGTCCAATAGTGAAAAAATGTGAATGTATGAATACATCATTTTGATGATGCCAAAGATGAATCAAACAAGGTTGCTTCAAAGGATAAACATTGCTTCAAGATTAATGCAAGGTTGCTTCAAAGGATAAGCATTGCTTCAAGATTAATGCAAGGTTGCTTCAACAAATAAAGCCTTGCTTCAAGATTAACTCTACATCAAGCCTTGCCTCAAAATAAAGTGTTTCCAAGACATCCAAGACTCTGGTAATCGATTACTAGGCAGTGTCATCGATTACCAAAAGACAATTTTGAAAAATAGCTGTTAAAAAGGGTTTTGAATTTGAATTTTGAACCTGTAATCAATTACCAGATGTTTGTAATCGATTACCAGCAACAGAACTCTTGAAATTAAAATTCAAAATTCATGACCCTTCAAAATATAATTGTGTAATCAATTATCGGAAACTTGTAATCGATTACCAGTGAAAAAATTCAGAAAAAGTTTTTTGAAAAGACACATCTCTTCAAACCATTTTGAAAAGGCACGAAGGGCCTATATATATGTGTGTCTGATTTCAAAAAGCAAGAGAGAGATATTCCAAGAGAACTTCGTTGTCAAATGCTCTCTCAACAACTTTTGGGCAAACACTTACAAATCCATTGAGAGTTCGTCCAGGAACATCAAATTGTATTATCCACTCTAAAGGAGAGAAATCTTTTTGTTCTTCTTAGAAAGTCAATTGTAATCAAAAGACTGGTTGTCTTTTGAATTGTGAGTTTCCTGAACATAAGGGAAATGAATTCCTTGGGTGTTCAGAAGTTATAAAAAGGATTTTTACAAAGATAGTGGAAAATCTCAAGTGGGTTGCTTGAGGACTGGATGTAAGCACGGGAAGTGGCCGAACCAGTATAAATCGAGTTAGCATTTTTATCTTCCTTTATCTCATTTATGTTATTGTAATCAATTTTGTCTTGCATGTTTTAAAGAACATTATTAAATTGATTGTTGTTTCTTCTTCTGCATTCTGAGCCTATTATTTAGAAGGGGATTAAAAGTTTGTTGGTAGGAAATTTTGAAACTTAATTCAACCCCTCTTAAGTTATTGAGGCCACATGTCCAACAAAAAGGACAAAATCAAAGAGTGCATAGCAAGAAAAGAAACTTCATTTGGCAAAATGATTTGCAAGTCTCTTGATTTAACATTTAAAAAAGAATTAAATATCTTTTTAGTCCTTGCAATTTAGCACTTTTTTGCTTCTAGTCCTTGCAAAATTGTTTTTTTTTCGTCCTTGTAAATTATATTTTTTTGTTTTTTATCCTTGTGATGCTTTATATAACACTTTTTTAACTGTTCAAAGCATCATTTAAAGTGCTTTAAAGACTAAAAACAAAATAAACATAATTTGCAAGGACTAAAAACAAAAACATAATTTTGCAAGGACTAAAAGCCAAAAATTGCTAAATTGCAAGGACCAAAATGGTATTTAAACTTTTAAAAAATAAGGTGGAGGGGATGTATCATAAAATGCATGGCCCTACTGAATATAAATCAGATGTTGCAGGCTGTATTTTAGACACAATATACCACCAATACAAATAAATAATTTGCTCAGATACAAACATACCACATTAATTATAAAGTATCATGAAATAAAATAGAGATAACATACCACAACTCTTGAATTTGACACGAACATCATTGGTGGCCCAGAGTTTGATGTGGTAAACCTTAGGATGCTCTTATGTTCATAATTTCCAGCTGTGGTAATGTTTTCTGCACACCGAATGACAACCTCCGTGCAAAAATCAAGTCTTTGTATTTACTTTGTGACTACACTGAGCACTGTATCAACCAATCCAGATTCAGTGTCGGAAAGGAGAACCTAAAATTCAACAAATGGAGAGTGATGAGGTTTGATTTGAAAAAGAAAACCGTTTCTAGTGTTCGGTTTGAAAGGAAATAAAAGTTTGAAAGAGGAACATCTGTTTCGTTCTCCTCATTTTACAAACTATTTTTTTTATTTTAATTAAACATTTATATATTTTAATGAGGTGTCAACTTTTTTCATAGGATTTGAGGTTGTGTCTATAGTGATACAAGTGTTTCTCGAAGATTCTCTTCACGGTACCAATTGGTTTTGTGAAAGCCTCTCTCTTATGTTTTAATTCACTTTTAGGAATATTATTAATTATTAGCTGGAATAGTCCTATTCCAAACATTTAGAGAATGTTATTCCACACATATACTTACTAATCATAAAAGAATAAGAATGTAAAAGTAATTAAAAGTTTTAAAATACACTAGTTGGTAACCCGTGCGTATGCACGAGTCACTTGTAATTTATTCTGTATGAATCTTCATTTATTCTATAATACAGTATTAAAATAAACAAATATATGTAACATTAATAATTATTAGATTGTTTGCTTTTTTTAAAAAAGTTAGATTACTCATTGACGAAGGCAATGTTAGTAAACAAAAGAAACAACCTAAACTTAATTTAGTCACTATCACTATCATTGTTATTCCAATCCTTTTGGCTTCTAATAATAATTTCCCAAATTTGTTCATAATGCCTGTAGTAGAATGAGATTTCATCACCATGAGAAAAATTACTTTCTTCAAGGAATTTATACCAAGGTTGCAAAACATATGTTTCGTCAATTCCAATATCAAGAACAATAACATTCCACTGTAACGGAGGTCCTAATTTTCTAAGGATTGTCATGTGTTGATCGCAGACATTTAGATGTCTAATTACACAGCTTGGAAGATTCTGCAAAAGAGAATAAATAATAATTATATTTAATTTTGTGTTTATATGAGTCATAATAAATTTTTTGTTATCATTACCAAAGGGTGCGGTGCGTCAATCATTGATTGTGTTATTTCAAGTGTCCAAATATGTTGCCTGGATATCATCCACAGTCTTCCGGAGGTCGAATATTGAGATGTGGTCGATTGCAAAGAAATGGATGATGGTAGATTCATAAATGGCTAATTCTTTTCTAAACTGTTTCAGTCCTTTAGCAAAGAAATTTTTTTCCTTATGGAGTCTAACTCGGATTTGGTATACAACTCCATTATATTTGAAACGGACATATTCAGGATATTCTGGTGCCCACTGAATGTGGTAAAAAAATGGGACTCTTATGATGTCCTGCAAGAAAATATTGAATGTAAAATTATAATAAATAAGGTGGGAAAAAACCCAAAAAGAAATGAGTTTTAATCCAATATTACCCTATCATTGTGGAACGTGGCTCTAAACTGCATGATTGCTGGTTTTCTGATAAATGGAAGTTCTACCTAGAATGAGATTGGACATAAAAAGCAACATAGTTGTATTATTCAGATAAATAATAATCAAACATATGGAGATAGGAAGAAACAAAGCAATAAAGTTTAATCTATCAAGCTGGTACAAAAAGTGTAATTATGGTTAGTCATTTTAGAGCAGTAAAATTGTCGAACAATATATTAGGTTCTGGCATTACTGATCAAACATGGAGGAAGTTAAACAACATTGTAGGTTGGCGAAATGATACAAAAATGGCATGATATGATACAGATGAAGATATGTATTGCAATTTTGTTTAGTCATTTTAGAGGCATGTGTAATTCTAGATTAGGACATTTAGATGGATATAACCTTCTACAATTGCTGATCAAACATACAGGGAACTAAAGAAAATTAAAGTTTTATGGAATGCTTTAAAGATGTATGTAAGAAAAACTCATCTCGAGCTAGAGTGTTTTCATTGTTATACTGATAGAATGATGAATAACAAAATTTAATGAGGGAGGTTAACATGCACAAATAAACACGATATGAAAACAACAGTTGAAATAATTAGTATAGTCGATAATTTGAAATTATTTAATATGGTTTGGTGAGCTAGAAAATTCAATTAAGATCTAAGTTGTGATGTGACAGTTTTAGGAATGGACGATAAGAGTAAGCAAGAACAGGAATGAAATCTAAGAAGCAAGAAAGCTTGAAGTAAAAGCAAAGCCATCACAAAATGGAAGGTGTGAGCAGGTGAAAAAATCGAGTGGAAGTGATGAAGATACAAAAATGATAAACAAAATGAAAAAAGACAAAAACAGAGGAAGCAGGGTTGGAATAGTTGAAGCAATGCTCGAGAATGCATCCCAACATGCATGAAAAAAAAGATAAATTTCCAAGGCAGACAAACTGAAGGTCATACGAAAACAGCAGTCCAAATAATTGATATAGTTCTTAATCTAGAATAATTTTAGACATGTCGAATGGATGTCAATTATAAAACATAAAATATATCGGTGCATGAATTGAAAACATTAACTAAGAGAGAAGAAAAATCCGGTAAGGATTTCGCAACCAAGTGAGGAAATTTGCAATGTAGATAATAAATTTCATCATAGAATCAGAAATAGAAGTCAAAATCGGAAAGAACAGTCTAGAAATTTACTTTGTTTGAAGCGGTCGATGAGTCTGAACTCATAGTCGAAGCCCAGTCGCTGTTGTTTTTTAGCAAAGTTTGTTAGTGCTTAGCTCTACGGAGCTTTAAAAGATTGGCTAAGATTTTGTTAAAACATAAGCACTTAGACAATGAAGGAAAGCTGGAGTTGCTACACATGATGTCCAACGTTATGTCAAGGAATAAGATCGGGCTGCACAATGCACAAGGCAAGATAAAATGTCAAATGAAGAATTGAAGTTGCAGGATCCACGATGTCGGATACAATGTCCTGACATCCTGCCCGAAAATACTGGAGTTGCTGCACAATGCATAAGTCAAGATAAAATGTCAAATGAAGCATTGAAGCTGCAGGATCCACGATGTCGGATACGATGTCCTGACATCTTGCCCGAAAATACTGGACACATAAATCTGTTATATCTTTAACAGATTATTGTGCAGTTAGCAAAAGATTAGATGATCTATCTTTAGGAACGAATTAAAAGATCATTAAAGTTCGAATTACAAACTAGAAGAGTTCGTTCAAGGATTAAAGATTAAAGATTAAAGATTCAAACTAAAAGATCAAACGTTATCTTTTAGATCTTTAAGTGCAGATTTTCAGGAAGAAGATAGATCTCATCCAGCACAAGTAGTTGCAGCCCAGAAACGCACACTGCTATTTAAACATGAAGGCTGCACGGGTTTGAGTACCAAGTCCGGGATTGAAGAGTTATTTTGTGAGTTTTGGGACTTGAGTCTTTTGTGAGCCACCTTGATGGTACCCTAACATCAAGTGTTGGACCTGAGTGTGTAGAGTTGATCTCTTGTGTGTAGAGTTGATCTCTAGTGTGTAGGGTTGATCCCTTTTGTTCAGAGTTGATCTCTGGTGTGTCTTTGATTTATCTGTAAACACGGGAGAGTGTTTGAGAGGGAGTGAGCGGGGTTTCTCATATCTAAGAGTGGCTCTTAGGTAGAGATCGCACGGGTAGTGGTTAGGTGAGAAGGTTGTAAACAGGGGCTGTTAGACCTTGAACTAACACTATTTTAGTGGATTTCCTCCCTGGCTTGGTAGCCCCCAGATGTAGGTGAGGTTGCACCGAACTGGGTTAACAATTCTCTTGTGTTATTTACTTGTTTAATCTGTTCATACGGACACATACAATCTGCATGTTCTGAAGCGTGATGTCGTGACATCCTGTACGACATCTGTCCCCAGTATCAGAATTTCAATTGGTATCAGAGCAGGCACTCGAAATCACTGAGTGAGATCTAGTGAGATAAATTCTGATGAACATGGAGAAAGAAGGAGGACCAGTGAACAGACCACCAATTCTTGATGGAACCAACTATGAATACTGGAAAGCAAGAATGGTGGCCTTCCTCAAATCACTGGATAGCAGAACCTGGAAAGCTGTCATCAAAGGCTGGGAACATCCCAAGATGCTGGACACAGAAGGAAAGCCCACTGATGAATTGAAGCCAGAAGAAGACTGGACTAAAGAAGAAGACGAATTGGCACTTGGAAACTCCAAAGCTTTGAATGCTCTATTCAATGGAGTTGACAAGAATATCTTCAGACTGATCAACACTTGCACAGTGGCCAAGGATGCATGGGAGATCCTGAAAACCACTCATGAAGGAACCTCCAAAGTGAAGATGTCCAGGTTGCAACTATTGGCCACAAAATTCGAAAATCTGAAGATGAAGGAGGAAGAGTGTATTCATGACTTCCACATGAACATTCTTGAAATTGCCAATGCTTGCACTGCCTTGGGAGAGAGGATGACAGATGAAAAGCTGGTGAGAAAGATCCTCAGATCCTTGCCTAAGAGGTTTGACATGAAAGTCACTGCAATAGAGGAGGCCCAAGACATCTGCAACATGAGAGTAGAAGAACTCATTGGTTCCCTTCAAACCTTTGAGCTAGGACTCTCGGATAGGGCTGAAAAGAAGAGCAAGAATCTGGCGTTCGTGTCCAATGATGTAGGAGAAGAAGATGAGTATGACCTGGATACTGATGAAGGTCTGACTAAGGCAGTTGTGCTCCTTGGAAAGCAGTTCAACAAAGTGCTGAACAGAATGGACAGGAGGCAGAAACCACATGTCCAGAACATCCCTTTCGACATCAGGAAAGGTAGTAAATACCAGAAAAGGTCAGATGAAAAGCCCAGTCACAGCAAAGGAATTCAATGCCATGGGTGTGAAGGCTATGGACACATCATAGCTGAATGTCCCACTCATCTCAAGAAGCAGAGGAAAGGACTTTCTGTATGTCGATCTGATGATACAGAGAGTGAACAAGAAAGTGATTCTGACAGAGATGTGAATGCACTCACTGGGAGATTTGAATCTGCTGAAGATTCAAGTGATACAGATAGTGAAATCACTTTTGATGAGCTTGCTATATCCTATAGAAAACTATGCATCAAAAGTGAGAAGATTCTTCAGCAGGAAGCACAACTAAAGAAGGTCATTGCAAATCTGGAGGCTGAAAAGGAGGCACATGAAGAGGAGATCTCTGAGCTTAAAGGAGAAGTTGGCCTTCTGAATTCTAAACTGGAAAATATGACAAAGTCAATAAAGATGCTGAATAAAGGCTCAGATGTGCTTGATGAGGTGCTACAGCTTGGGAAGAATGTTGGAAACCAGAGAGGACTTGGGTTTAATCCTAAGTCTGCTGGCAGAACAACCATGACAGAATTTGTTCCTGCCAAAAACAGCACTGGAGCCACGATGTCACAACATCGGTCTCGACATCATGGAACGCAGCAGAAAAGGAGCAAAAGAAAGAAGTGGAGGTGTCACTACTGTGGCAAGTATGGTCACATAAAGCCCTTTTGCTATCATTTACATGGCCATCCACATCATGGAACTCAAGGTAGCAGCAGCAGAAGAAAGATGATGTGGGTTCCAAAACACAAGACTGTTAGTCTTGTTGTTCATACTTCACTTAGAGCATCAGCTAAGGAAGATTGGTACCTAGATAGCGGCTGTTCCAGACACATGACAGGAGTCAAAGAATTCCTGGTGAACATTGAACCTTGCTCCACTAGCTATGTGACATTTGGAGATGGCTCTAAAGGAAAGATCACTGGAATGGGAAAGCTAGTCCATGATGGACTTCCTAGTCTGGACAAAGTACTGCTGGTGAAGGGACTGACTGCAAACTTGATCAGCATCAGTCAGCTGTGTGATGAAGGATTCAATGTAAACTTCACAAAGTCAGAATGCTTGGTGACAAATGAGAAGAGTGAAGTTCTAATGAAGGGCAGCAGATCAAAGGACAACTGCTACCTATGGACACCTAAAGAAACCAGTTACTCCTCCACATGTCTATCCTCCAAAGAAGATGAAGTCAAAATATGGCATCAAAGATTTGGACATCTGCACTTAAGAGGCATGAAGAAAATCATTGACAAAGGTGCTGTTAGAGGCATTCCCAATCTAAAAATAGAAGAAGGCAGAATCTGTGGTGAATGTCAGATTGGAAAGCAAATCAAGATGTCCCACCAGAAGCTTCAACATCAGACCACTTCCAGGGTGCTGGAACTACTTCACATGGACTTGATGGGGCCTATGCAAGTTGAAAGCCTTGGAGGAAAGAGGTATGCCTATGTTGTTGTGGATGATTTCTCCAGATTTACCTGGGTCTACTTTATCAGAGAGAAATCAGACACCTTTGAAGTATTCAAGGAGTTGAGTCTAAGACTTCAAAGAGAAAAAGACTGTGTCATCAAGAGAATCAGGAGTGACCATGGCAGAGAGGTTGAAAACAACAGGTTTACTGAATTCTGCACATCTGAAGGCATCACTCATGAGTTCTCTGCAGCCATTGCACCACAACAGAATGGCATAGTTGAGAGGAAAAACAGGACTTTGCAAGAGGCTGCTAGGGTCATGCTTCATGCCAAAGAACTTCCCTATAATCTCTGGGCTGAAGCCATGAACACAGCATGCTACATCCACAACAGAGTCACACTCAGAAGAGGGACTCCAACCACTCTGTATGAAATCTGGAAAGGGTGGAAGCCAACTGTCAAGCACTTCCACATCTTTGGAAGTCCATGTTACATTCTGGCAGATAGAGAGCAAAGGAGAAAGATGGATCCCAAGAGTGATGCAGGAATATTCCTGGGATACTCTACAAACAGTAGAGCATATAGAGTATTCAATTCCAGAACCAGAACTGTGATGGAATCCATCAATGTGGTTGTTGATGATCTAACTCCAGCAAGAAAGAAGGATGTCGAAGAAGATGTCAGAACATCGGGAGACAATGTAGCAGATACAGCTAACAGTGGAGAAAATGCAGAAAACTCTGATTCTGCTACAGATGAATCAAACATCAACCAACCTGACAAGAGACCCTCCATTAGAATCCAGAAGATGTACCCCAAGGAGCTTATTATAGGAGATCCAAACAGAGGAGTCACTACAAGATCAAGGGAGATTGAGATTGTCTCCAACTCATGTTTTGTCTCCAAAATTGAGCCCAAGAATGTGAAAGAGGCACTGACTGATGAGTTCTGGATCAATGCTATGCAAGAAGAATTGGAGCAATTCAAAAGGAATGAAGTTTGGGAGCTAGTTCCTAGGCCCGAGGGAACTAATGTGATTGGCACCAAGTGGATCTTCAAGAACAAAACCAATGAAGAAGGTGTCATAACCAGAAACAAGGCCAGACTGGTTGCTCAAGGCTACACTCAGATTGAAGGTGTAGACTTTGATGAGACTTTTGCCCCAGTTGCTAGACTTGAGTCCATCAGATTATTACTTGGTGTAGCTTGCATCCTCAAATTCAAGCTGTACCAGATGGATGTGAAGAGCGCATTTCTGAATGGATACCTGAATGAAGAAGTCTATGTGGAGCAGCCAAAGGGATTTATAGATCCAACTCATCCAGATCATGTATACAAGCTCAAGAAGGCTCTCTATGGATTGAAGCAAGCTCCAAGAGCTTGGTATGAAAGGCTAACAGAGTTCCTTACTCAGCAAGGGTATAGGAAGGGAGGAATTGACAAGACTCTCTGTGTCAAACAAGATGCTGAAAACTTGATGATAGCACAGATATATGTTGATGACATTGTGTTTGGAGGGATGTCGAATGAGATGCTTCGACATTTTGTTCAACAGATGCAATCTGAATTTGAGATGAGTCTTGTTGGAGAGCTGACTTATTTTCTGGGACTCCAAGTGAAGCAGATGGAAGACTCCATATTCCTCTCACAAAGCAAGTATGCAAAGAACATTGTCAAGAAGTTTGGGATGGAGAATGCCAGCCATAAAAGAACACCTGCACCTACTCACTTGAAGCTGTCAAAAGATGAAGCTGGCACCAGTGTTGATCAAAGTCTGTACAGAAGCATGATTGGGAGCTTACTATATTTAACAGCTAGCAGACCCGACATCACCTATGCAGTAGGTGTTTGCGCAAGATATCAAGCCAATCCCAAGATAAGTCACTTGAATCAAGTAAAGAGAATTCTGAAATATGTAAATGGCACCAGTGACTATGGGATTATGTACTGTCATTGTTCAGATTCAATGCTGGTTGGGTATTGTGATGCTGATTGGGCTGGAAGTGCAGATGACAGAAAAAGCACTTCTGGTGGATGCTTCTATCTGGGCAACAACCTTATTTCATGGTTCAGCAAGAAGCAGAACTGTGTGTCCCTATCTGCTGCAGAAGCCGAGTATATTGCAGCAGGAAGCAGCTGTTCACAACTAGTTTGGATGAAGCAGATGCTCAAGGAGTACAATGTCGAACAAGATGTCATGACATTATACTGTGACAACTTGAGTGCTATTAACATTTCTAAAAATCCTGTGCAACACAGCAGAACCAAGCACATTGACATTAGACATCACTATATCAGAGAGCTTGTTGATGATAAAGTTATCACACTGGAGCATGTTGACACTGAGGAACAAATAGCAGATATTTTTACAAAGGCATTGGATGCAAAACAGTTTGAAAAACTGAGGGGCAAGCTGGGCATTTGCCTGCTAGAGGAATTATAGCAACTACTGCTATCTGAACGTGCTCAAACATCTCACTTAACATTAATAGCACGTTCACTACTGAGGCAAAACAAATTCGACCGTTGCTTCACACGCCCCTCTACATTCTTCATTCAAATTTATATTTTCGTGGCATTCGTGTTTTCACCAGCATTTCCCAATAGTTCTCAGAATTTCACGAAACCATTTCAAAAGCTCTGCTTCTCCATGGCTACCTCACCTAAAGATACTGCAGCTCCTGGCTCACCCTCTGTACCATCATCTCCGCACCAGGAACAACCAGAATTCAACATCCAACCCATACAAATAATTCCTGGTCAAGCTTCTGTCCCTGAGAAACTAGTTCCCAGAAGACAACAGGGAGTGAAGATTTCTGAAAACCCTAGCCTTGCAACAAGTCCTAGGGAAGTAGACCCGGAGATGGATAAGAAGATCCGCAATATTGTGAGTAGCATTCTGAAAGATGCGTCTGTGCCTGATGCTGAGAAAGATGTTCCAACATCTTCCACCCCAAGTGTTTCTGTGCCTGATGCTGAGAAAGATGTTCCAACATCTTCCGGCCCAAATGCTGAAGTACTCTCTTCCCCCAGCAAAGAGAGATCAACAGAGGAAGATGATCAAGCCGCAGAGGAGACTCCTACACCACGGGCACCAGAACCTGCTCCAGGTGACCTCATTGACCTTGAAGAAGTAGAATCTGATGAGGAACCCATTGCCAACAGGTTGGCACCTGGCATTGCAGAAAGGTTACAAAGCCGAAAGGGAAAAACCCCCATCAAGAGGTCTGGACGAATCAAAACTATGGCCCAGAAGAAGAGCACTCCAATCACTCCTACCACATCCAGAAGGAGCAAGGTTGCAATCCCCTCCAAGAAGAGGAAAGAAATTTCCTCATCCGATTCTGATGATGATGTCGAACTAGATGTCTCGACATCAAAGAGGGCCAAGAAATCTGGGAGAAAGGTGCCTGGAAATGTTCCTGATGCACCATTGGACAACATCTCTTTCCACTCCATTGGCAATGTTGAAAAGTGGAAATATGTGTATCAACGCAGACTTGCGGTTGAAAGAGAACTGGGAAGAGATGCCTTGGATTGCAAGGAGACCATGGACCTCATTAAGGCTGCTGGACTACTGAAGACAGTCACCAAGTTGGGAGATTGCTATGAGAGTCTAGTCAGGGAATTCATTGTCAACATTCCCTCTGACATAACAAACAGAAAGAGTGATGAGTATCAAAGAGTGTTTGTCAGAGGAAAGTGTGTTAGATTCTCCCCTGCTGTGATCAACAAATACCTGGACAGACCAACAGATGGAGTGGTGGATATTGCTGTCTCTGAGCATCAAATTGCCAAGGAAATCACTGCCAAACGAGTCCAGCATTGGCCAAAGAAAGGGAAGCTTTCAGCAGGGAAGCTAAGTGTGAAGTATGCAATTCTACACAGGATTGGTGCTGCAAACTGGGTACCCACCAATCATACTTCCACTGTTGCCACAGGTTTGGGTAAATTTCTGTATGCTGTTGGAACCAAGTCCAAATTTAATTTTGGAAACTATATTTTTGATCAAACTGTTAAGCATTTAGAATCCTTTGCTGTCAAATTACCCATTGCCTTCCCTACTGTATTGTGTGGCATTATGTTGAGTCAACATCGCAATATGTTAAACCACATTGACTCTGTGATGAAGAAAGAATCTCCTCTATCCCTGCATTACAAACTGTTTGAGGGGACACATGTCCCAGACATTGTCTCGACATCAGGGAAAGCTGCTGCTTCAGGTGCTGTGTCCAAGGATGCTCTGATTGCTGAACTCAAGGACACATGCAAGGTGCTGGAAGCAACCATCAAAGCCACCACAGAGAAGAAGATGGAGCTGGAACGGCTGATCAAAAGGCTCTCAGAAAGTGGCATTGATGATGGTGAAGCAGCTGAGGAAGAAGAAGAAGCAGCTGAGGAAGAGGTAGAAGCTGCTGAGGAAGAGGAAGATGCAGCAGAGGATACTGAATCAGATGAAGATTCTGAAGCCACCCCATGATCATCAGACCTTTATTTGCACCTTAAGTTCATGCATTCTACTTTTGTCAAATTCTGTCTAAAAAGGGGGAGTAATAGTATTATGCTTGCTATTATGCATGATTTTGAGTAGTAGGATACGATGTATGCATGATTCATGATTTTGAGGGGGAGTTGCATGTATATGACCTTGAGGGGGAGACTGCTGCTGATGATGACTGATGGAAGCTACTAGAAGATGCTGCAGTAAGAGCATGAAGACAGGGGGAGCAGAAAGCGGATGTCACATGAGATGTCTTGACATCCTGGAAAAGACTAGTAGCTGATAGAAGATGCTGCAGTAAGCATGAAGACAGGGGGAGCAGAAGCAGAAAGCTGATGTCACGTGAGATATCTTGACATCCTGGAGAAGACTTGTAGATTTGCAACTTGAAGAATTTCCGCTGTGCTTGATTACTCTGATAATGAAAGTTGCTGATCCCACTTGCATAACTGCTCGTACCTGCTCAGGAAGTGTCTAAGTATGTTTTAGACAAAATTTGCCAAAGGGGGAGATTGTTAGTGCTTAGCTCTACGGAGCTTTAAAAGATTGGCTAAGATTTTGTTAAAACATAAGCACTTAGACAATGAAGGAAAGCTGGAGTTGCTGCACATGATGTCCAACGTTATGTCAAGGAATAAGATCGGGCTACACAATGCACAAGGCAAGATAAAATGTCAAATGAAGAATTGAAGTTGCAGGATCCACGATGTCGGATACAATGTCCTGACATCCTGCCCGAAAATACTGGAGTTGCTGCACAATGCATAAGTCAAGATAAAATGTCAAATGAAGCATTGAAGCTGCAGGATCCACGATGTCGGATACGATGTCCTGACATCTTGCCCGAAAATACTGGACACATAAATCTGTTATATCTTTAACAGATTATTGTGCAGTTAGCAAAAGATTAGATGATCTATCTTTAGGAACGAATTAAAAGATCATTAAAGTTCGAATTACAAACTAGAAGAGTTCGTTCAGGGATTAAAGATTAAAGATTAAAGATTCAAACTAAAAGATCAAACGTTATCTTTTAGATCTTTAAGTGCAGATTTTCAGGAAGAAGATAGATCTCATCCAGCACAAGTAGTTGCAGCCCAGAAACGCACACTGCTATTTAAACATGAAGGCTGCACGGGTTTGAGTACCAAGTCCGGGATTGAAGAGTTATTTTGTGAGTTTTGGGACTTGAGTCTTTTGTGAGCCACCTTGATGGTACCCTAACATCAAGTGTTGGACCTGAGTGTGTAGAGTTGATCTCTTGTGTGTAGAGTTGATCTCTAGTGTGTAGGGTTGATCCCTTTTGTTCAGAGTTGATCTCTGGTGTGTCTTTGATTTATCTGTAAACACGGGAGAGTGTTTGAGAGGGAGTGAGCGGGGTTTCTCATATCTAAGAGTGGCTCTTAGGTAGAGATCGCACGGGTAGTGGTTAGGTGAGAAGGTTGTAAACAGGGGCTGTTAGACCTTGAACTAACACTATTTTAGTGGATTTCCTCCCTGGCTTGGTAGCCCCCAGATGTAGGTGAGGTTGCACCGAACTGGGTTAACAATTCTCTTGTGTTATTTACTTGTTTAATCTGTTCATACGGACACATACAATCTGCATGTTCTGAAGCGTGATGTCGTGACATCCTGTACGACATCTGTCCCCAGTATCAGAATTTCAATTGGTATCAGAGCAGGCACTCGAAATCACTGAGTGAGATCTAGGGAGATAAATTCTGATGAACATGGAGAAAGAAGGAGGACCAGTGAACAGACCACCAATTCTTGATGGAACCAACTATGAATACTGGAAAGCAAGAATGGTGGCCTTCCTCAAATCACTGGATAGCAGAACCTGGAAAGCTGTCATCAAAGGCTGGGAACATCCCAAGATGCTGGACACAGAAGGAAAGCCCACTGATGAATTGAAGCCAGAAGAAGACTGGACTAAAGAAGAAGACGAATTGGCACTTGGAAACTCCAAAGCTTTGAATGCTCTATTCAATGGAGTTGACAAGAATATCTTCAGACTGATCAACACTTGCACAGTGGCCAAGGATGCATGGGAGATCCTGAAAACCACTCATGAAGGAACCTCCAAAGTGAAGATGTCCAGGTTGCAACTATTGGCCACAAAATTCGAAAATCTGAAGATGAAGGAGGAAGAATGTATTCATGACTTCCACATGAACATTCTTGAAATTGCCAATGCTTGCACTGCCTTGGGAGAGAGGATGACAGATGAAAAGCTGGTGAGAAAGATCCTCAGATCCTTGCCTAAGAGATTTGACATGAAAGTCACTGCAATAGAGGAGGTCCAAGACATTTGCAACATGAGAGTAGAAGAACTCATTGGTTCCCTTCAAACCTTTGAGCTAGGACTCTCGGATAGGGCTGAAAAGAAGAGCAAGAATCTGGCGTTCGTGTCCAATGATGTAGGAGAAGAAGATGAGTATGACCTGGATACTGATGAAGGTCTGACTAAGGCAGTTGTGCTCCTTGGAAAGCAGTTCAACAAAGTGCTGAACAGAATGGACAGGAGGCAGAAACCACATGTCCAGAACATCCCTTTCGACATCAGGAAAGGTAGTAAATACCAGAAAAGGTCAGATGAAAAGCCCAGTCACAGCAAAGGAATTCAATGCCATGGGTGTGAAGGCTATGGACACATCATAGCTGAATGTCCCACTCATCTCAAGAAGCAGAGGAAAGGACTTTCTGTATGTCGATCTGATGATACAGAGAGTGAACAAGAAAGTGATTCTGACAGAGATGTGAATGCACTCACTGGGAGATTTGAATCTGCTGAAGATTCAAGTGATACAGATAGTGAAATCACTTTTGATGAGCTTGCTATATCCTATAGAAAACTATGCATCAAAAGTGAGAAGATTCTTCAGCAGGAAGCACAACTAAAGAAGGTCATTGCAAATCTGGAGGCTGAAAAGGAGGCACATGAAGAGGAGATCTCTGAGCTTAAAGGAGAAGTTGGCCTTCTAAATTCTAAACTGGAAAATATGACAAAGTCAATAAAGATGCTGAATAAAGGCTCAGATGTGCTTGATGAGGTGCTACAGCTTGGGAAGAATGTTGGAAACCAGAGAGGACTTGGGTTTAATCCTAAGTCTGCTGGCAGAACAACCATGACATAATTTGTTCCTGCCAAAAACAGCACTGGAGCCACGATGTCACAACATCGGTCTCGACATCATGGAACGCAGCAGAAAAGGAGCAAAAGAAAGAAGTGGAGGTGTCACTACTGTGGCAAGTATGGTCACATAAAGCCCTTTTGCTATCATTTACATGGCCATCCACATCATGGAACTCAAGGTAGCAGCAGCAGAAGAAAGATGATGTGGGTTCCAAAACACAAGACTGTTAGTCTTGTTGTTCATACTTCACTTAGAGCATCAGCTAAGGAAGATTGGTACCTAGATAGCGGCTGTTCCAGACACATGACAGGAGTCAAAGAATTCCTGGTGAACATTGAACCTTGCTCCACTAGCTATGTGACATTTGGAGATGGCTCTAAAGGAAAGATCACTGGAATGGGAAAGCTAGTCCATGATGGACTTCCTAGTCTGGACAGAGTACTGCTGGTGAAGGGACTGACTGCAAACTTGATCAGCATCAGTCAGCTGTGTGATGAAGGATTCAATGTAAACTTCACAAAGTCAGAATGCTTGGTGACAAATGAGAAGAGTGAAGTTCTAATGATTGAGAATGTCATAGCATACAAACTAATAATTGAGAATGTATATGAAATGGATTAACCTTTTAAGATTTGAAAAGACCTCTTTGAAGACAACATTGGTTGTAGAATTTGAATTTTTTTTGTCTTTGTCATGTATTAAAACTTTAAGGCCTTTTTTTTTATTTTACCCTTGACAATGTCACATATAATTGTCCACGTGAGAAGACAGGTTTAGGTAAATAAAGGCCCACTAAGGATAGTGATTGACCTTGGGACTTGTTAATTGTCATTACATAAGAAAGCATTATTGGGAACTGTCTTCTCAAAAGCTTAAAAGGTCATGGTGATTGTAAAGGAGACATAGACATTCTTGGAATATAAACATTCTGACCAATATTTTTGGCAGAAATTATATCAGCTGCAATCACATGTTTAGCTAACTTTGTAACAATTAATCTAGTGCCATTACACAGTCCTTGAGTTTGGTCTAAGTTTCTTAACAACATGATAGGTGATCCAATTTTGATTTTGATGTTATGATTCAGTAGACCAGATGTTGTTAATGAATTAAGAAATTCTGTTGTTAGTGATCGGAAATGAGAACTCTCTAGTGTTTCTTATTTGTCCACATAATCAACACTTAGTTATTCCATTTGGTCACCTGTGATTTTTTATCTGGTTATCATATCAGATAAAGAATAAAAAGAGTAAAAAATTAGAAGATCAGTATGGAGATAAAATATTGAATAGATTTGATTACTAATCCTGCAGAATGTTTCATAAGAATGACATACAGTCCAAATTTATATATAATAAGAATTGGATTAAGTATGTTATAATCACCTGGTATCAATGATAGTATATAATCATTAACTTGCTGAACGGTTTCATTTGTGGAAGCTAATATGGCTCTGGTTTGAAAGTATTCAGGATTGGTATGATGATGACATAAATTTGGAAATGTATAATTAACTATTGCATAGAGTGAGTCATCATATTTTGTGATTAACAGATCTTTTGGAATTTCAATTGAACCATAACCATCATTTTGCTAGCCAGCAATTCCATCACCAATATTAAGGATCCACTCTGCAAAAGCTGCAGTTTCTTCTCTGTCTGTTGCATCTGTATTGGCTTCTAAACGCATGTTTTTTGACAGTGTCAAAACATGGAAATGATTCCATAGGTAAGATGAATTAATAGTTGCATTAACAATATCAGAGCGGCTACGCCTAGGAATGACTGGCAGAATCTGCCAGAAATCTCCACCAAATACCATAACTTTACCACCAAAGATTTTATCAGAACTTGATTTCGCCTTAATAACATCTCTTAGACTTCGATCAAGTGCTTCAAAACAGAATTTGTGAGCCATGGGGGCTTCATCCCAGCTGATAAGACTTGCTTCATTCAATAATTCAGCCAATTGTGATCCTTGATGAATATTGCATGTCGAGTCTTCAAATATCGGAACAGGAATTTTTAATTTTGAATGTGCTATTTTTCCTCTAGGCAATAACAAAGAAGCTATGCTGCTAGAAGCAGTCATAATAACTATTTTATTGTCAGCTCTCAATGAGGCTGCAAGTGTCTTCCAAATAAATGTTTTTCCTGTTCCTTCATATCCATATAAGAAAAACATTCCACCTTCATTTTTATTGACAGCCTGAATAATTTGGTTATAAATTTTTGCTTGTTGGTCTGTAGGCATAAAGATTGTTCTGGTTTTAATAACAGCTTGAAATTCCAGAGCGAAACACAAGGGAGGAAAAAAAGCAAGGCAAGTTAGTACAATAAATAAACCTGTCATTTGAGAAAAAAAAAGTTAAGGAATTTTGATCTAAGTTCTTCATTGTTGAAATTCAGCTTAGAAAAAATGAGGTCATTGTCTGCATGTGTTAGTAAATTTCCGTTCTCAGGATATGGCATGGAAGGATAGTCTTTAAGTGATCTTTGATTGGCTTGTAACAGCTATTCAACTTCAAGCAATACCAGATTCATCATATTGGAGTCATCAATATGTAATCCTAAGACATTTGGAAAGGAAGTTAGATAATGTTTATGATAAAACTTTTCTCTGTCAAGCTATATGTAAGCCAACCTGGAGTGTTTGATGATCTGCGATGACTATATACAATATCATCACTTAACCAATGTCAAGTTTTTTCCCACACTTGTTCAGGTTTGTTCATGGTACCTGTCAAAAGTAATAATACAAAAAGATTCCTTAGATAAGGTGCTGAGCCCCAGTCTTTTGCTTCCTGGATTGCAACAATGAATTCTCTATCATCCTGTGAAAAACCCATAGCAAAACATGCTTCTCTATATGTAGAATATTCAACACCATCAACTGTTCTGATATTTTCAAATGAGATTGGTCCTCTACAGACAGTCAGCATCATCCTCAAATAAAATAATTCCCCTGTAGTTGGAGGAACCCATTGAAGTCTGCCAGTAGTATAACCCTTTTTCCTAAGTTGCCAACATCTCTGTTTCTGGTTATACACGAACTTAGTTACAAATTCAGAATAAGTCAGGCTTTGACCTTCAACAAAAACCTGGTTTGTATTCATCCAAGCTATAAATTTTGATTCAGAAATGCCTGGGTTAGAGAGGAGATCATTAATATCATCATGGTCTTGGTAGAGAACGCTATGTTGGCCTGGAAGATGGAACTGTAGCCTCTCTACAGAAGGTTTTCTACCATGTATTGGAAAACCAAAGATCCTCCAAGTAGATTCACATGGAGAAATGTATCTATAATAAAAACATATTTTAATTACAATCATAAGATGATTTACATATTAAACTTGGCTCATAACTTGATTTCATCATTCGGAGTGTTTGCATGGGGAACTGTTCCATTGTCATCATGTACCATGACAGTCGTAACTCTATCGTATCCTTTATTGATGTACTTGAATAAATATTTGATAGAAGTGCTTTGGTTACACCATTCAATATTTATATGTGCTTGGTATTTTTTCAGCAATTTTGGATTGTAGGGTACAATCCATCTATTATCAATTATAATACCATTCTTGGTTATTGTCCGACCAGTGTTTCTTCTACGATACACAGGATAACCATCTCCATCTATAAGAGTTGTGGCCTGAAACCTTTTTTGGATAAAATCGACTGCATTTGCCTTCCTTCATGCATGGAGATGCAAGCCTCAAAATTCCACATGGACCATGAACCATGTGATTTTGCACTAATTTATAGAGTTCTGGATCATCTTTCTATGAAGGTATTTCTGCTGATATAATATGATTAATATCGTTTGGAGATGGATATTTGTTGCTGGCGTGTAAAAATAACAATAAATGGACATGAGGAAGTCCTCATTTTTGGAATTCCACTGTGTACATGTTTGTAGTTGTAACCAAATATCATTAATAGAAAGGTATTAGAGAAAACATAATTTACAATAAGTAGCTTATCTGTTAGTAGCAGAAAAAGGAATTAGCATCAACTTACATGCGATGACTTTGCCTAGCAGGTGATTCTTTGTAAGGTCTGATAACATCTGCTCATATTTAAGCTTGAAAATTTGGGAGATTATTTCTGGCTTATCTATTGCTGTCAAATTCAAAGGTGTCAGCAGCCTAAGAATTTCAGGCCAATTTGGATTGCAGGTAAAAGTAATAAAAATGTTTGGGAAGCCTACGTGACTGCATATAGCTATGCCATCAAAATAAAGTTGATCCATGTAACGTGGGCTGCCAACAAAGGTTGAAGGTAAGATGATCCTCTTGCCTTGGCCTAAACCTTCTATATTTCTAGCATCCGATGACTGCTACAAGCTATAGAACTTGTCAACTCTAAGTTTCTTTTGGTTGTTTCTAACATAGGAAAGTCTTTCGGATTCAATCATTGTGTATCCTTCAGCAACAAATTGTTGGAATAGTTTTGTAGAATGCAGCAGAGTTTGACCTTCATTGGGTCTGCATTGCAGTCTATAAGCAAACCACTCTCTCATTGTAAGACGATTTCTTTTTCTTTTTTTCCCACTTAATGTATCACGATGTACAATGTCAGACCTATATCCATCTTCTCCATAAGGAAACAATAGAGGATATTGTAGAGCTAGATAACTACAATGTAATTCATGTATCCTTTGTAATTGACCATTTTGAGTTTTAACAATAATATCTTTGTTTGAATTTGCATCAATATCACCTGCAATGAGTGCAGCAACTTCTGGAACACTTGGTACATTATATGTACGACCATCTTTTTCTCGACCAGCAATCAATTTGAGTCTGACATTATGCACTTCAGTGTCTATCAATCTATCCCTTGCCATCCTAAAACTTTTTGCATGAGCATTGTTTTCATCCAGCATTTTTTGCAAATTTGAGACAATATATGCCTCAATTTCATTATAGTGGGTGAAAAACCAGATATTCAAATATATAAAAAATTAAGAGGATGTTAATGTAAAATAAACAATGGACATCAATGTAAATCAGAGATGTTATATTGGCATTGTGTTGTTAACTACCTCATGGTGTTAATTCTATTTTGAACTTCATTTTCTGTTTCATAGATATACAATTGTGCAAATTTAGGTTCTTTTCTAGGCATTGGTAATAGACTTCCAATCCTGTGACACGATTGACCTTGAATTCTGATTGTAGGAGGACCTCTCGAATGACAAATTGTTTGGTCAAATTTAATACCAGCAGAAGTAAATGCAAACATCATGTTATAAGTTCTTATGTTCTGTTGCTAATTTTTTGCATGAGTTGTATTTTGCTCAAATAGAACTTGCTGCAGAAATTTAGGTGGATTTTGTAACAATGGAAGTTCAACCTTGCCATCTCCACAACATAAGTTGAATCGTGGGCTTGAGGTATTTGAACATTTTGATATGTTTTCATTATACCACATTTTAGCATTACAATGTCTACATTGCATGAGCTGGTCACCAAGATCAAAATATTCTGGAATAATAACATTACATATTAGACCATAACTATTGAAAATTTAATTTTTATAGGAATGGCTAAAATAGATATCAGAACATTAACTGGTAGCGAACATCAAAATACTTTAAAATACGTTTTATTGTGTTATTTAAAAAACAAAAAGAATTCTATAAGACATTTACCTCTTGTGTCCATTGAAGAATCATGATGCGACGATTCACAGTTTGGATATCCAACTGAAGAAATAGTTTGAGATTCTACGAAAATTATAGTTAGGTATTATGATTAGAAGTGAAATTAATAAATCAATGGAGGAGATTTGTAATCCTACCTTCTGTTGATCCAGAACTCTCATTCTTAGATGAATCGCATATATTAACTTCAAAATAGAAAAAGGATGATAGAAATAGCAAATAATGATAATGATTCAAACGGAATGATGAAATGACATGCATTGCTATAATCTTGCATCAAACCTACGAATTCCTTACCTTTTCACAAAAAACTATATATGGATATTGTATCAACATAATTGACTAATATGATCTGAATATAAAGATATAAAAATGCTATCTTTGATAGCTTACAATGATCTTCAGCATCGTGTGAAGCCCGATTCACAGTTGCATGGACACTATGCGGTGGTGTCTTTGGTTGGTTATAATCATCTTCAGTATGGGATGAAACTGGATTGACACTTGCATGGACACTATCCTGAACATTAAGATGGACCTTTTGTTGTCTAATATGCTTTCTGTTGCTCCTGGCTTTTGCTGAATCAGACTTGCTTATAAATCTATGGTTTTCCATGTTCCTGTCGCCTTTAGTTGATCATATTGTAGTTTATATTTGGACAGTGGAGTATTGTTGGAAGGAACAATTATATTGCAAACTCAAATGCTAAAAGACAGAAACAAACACCGAGGATTGTTGAGCACGTTGTAGTTGAACTTTTTTCGGTTAAAGGTTATTCAAATGAGCTCTGTCATAATTAACTTAAGCAGTAAGTAATGAAATGCAACTAAAAGAGTGTAATAACAAATTTGGAATTTACAGCTGGCAAAATCTGGATACTTTTAATTCAAATAGTAATGACATATGTACCTATAGACATGGATTGGTAACATCGATAAGGAACTTCATATCAAGTATGTTGTGACGAACAGAAGTAGCGTTCATTAATTGATGAAACATTTAGCCTCAGCTTCTTTAAAGTCATATCTTGTGTAATATTTAAAAAGTTAACGACATTACATGATGAATACATGAGAGCTATATTTGTTTCTTCCTGTATACATGCAGAACTGCATACCAGATTTTGCTTGATGCATATTATAAATTGACTTAAATTAAATTAAACTCAGGCTATTTAAGTTCGACACAGGTGTTGACCGATAAGGAATTTGATATCAAGTATGTTGTGAGGAACAGAAGTAGCATTCATTCATTGATAAAACATTTAGACTCCCCTTCTTTAAAGTCATATCTTGTGTAATTTTATAAAAGTGTAGGAAATTACATGATGAATACATGAGAGCTATTTTTGTTTTCCTGTATACATGCAGATCTGGATACCAGATTTTGCTTGATACATATCATAAATTGACTTAAATTAAATTAAGCTCAGGCTATTAAGCTCTACACAGGCGTTGACCAAATTTGTTAATCAAGACATTTACTCAATTATAAACAACAAATCACCTACGCATGCTTCAGTTACCATGGAATAAATAATGTTTTTTAATCTGTTATTTAAAAAATAATGAATCATAATCTCAGTTAATAAATTAACACATCTCAACATTGTGCAAAAGATATAAATAGCATGTCAGGCTGGAATAACGCATGCTAGTATAAGCGTAATGTTTGACAGGATCATAGATGAAAATAAAACAAAGAAAAGAGTTCTATTACAATTTCCAAATAAACAGGATGTTAGACTGCAATAACCCATGGCATACAGGGTTACACATCAAAATAAAACAAAGATAGTTCAATTACAATTTCCAAAAAACCAACAAAAAAGGAAACAATGTTGGCTATTCCTAACAAACAAAATCTATTCAATCTTCTCATGTTTTGATAATTTGTTGGGCGATAGCTGAGCTGGTGAAATCTGGGAGCTTCTTGCTTCATCATCACATTCATTAAATGGCTATCATTTTGTTGGTGTCAAGGGAAGTCCAATAAGTGGATCATGGTCTGCTATTATAGAAATGGATTGCTGGATAAAACAAACAATAACAATAAGTTGATGCAAAAGCTAAACTTTATGCAAATGTCAGTCGGGATTCTTGATCCCATTCCATAATCTTTATGCATGTGGATTAGAATCCTGGTCCAAATATCTCTATGCAAATACTATATTGCAAAGAGATGCCAAAACTTAAAAGTTACAGATTCATCGTGGACAGGATCATTGGAATCAAACGTTGTTGTAGCTTTAATCTTTGAACATGTCTGCATAAGATGTTGATTGATACCGGCAGAATCGATGAAAAATAAATTAGCATATAAATAAGATATACATATAACAATAATGAAGAAAAACAACTCCATAAAACAGGACCTCAGCATCAGGCAACATGTCCAAAACATCAATAATTAAAGTTAAGTTAGTGAAGCATTCCAAAACAGCAAAATTTTTATACTGTGGCTGGATTTTGACTTTGAAGGCGAGCAGATGACTCAGTAGTTTATCAAGTGCTTTTGGGGAGGCATTTAAATTCAGATCACCATCCTTGAACAGGAAAAACACAAATAAAATTAAAGATAATCCCAAGATTAAATTTTTTATTTTGAAATTATAAACACCTACTTCTATTTTGAGAGTATTGACTTCATCAGCTGACTGTCCAATCAATTCAGTGCATTCACGATCCCACAGGAGAAATTTTGTGCTTTAATCTTTATAATTGACCATCACTTCAACTTTATATCTGGAAACATATATAATAGCGTTAAATACTAAAAAGAAATTCAAACATAAATATAGTGGCATAGAAATTTAAAAAGCAAAACAAAGACCTAAGCACAGCTCGATCATTATGTTTGCCACATAGGCACACAAATGGTTCTGTATAGACATCTGTTTTCTTATGGCACTGAATGCAAGATGCATAACACCATGAATGATTGTCCATAACAATTCTCGTGATTATACCAACAGTAATACAAACAAACTCCTGCAATAAATATGACAGCTATAAAATTCAGCAGGAGGCAGCCAAAGAAGCGATAAACAGGTAAACATATATAAGACAATTACTTCACAAAGGTTGTTTATCTCAGAAATGGTCTTTGCCTCTGACTTGGAAATGAATGTCTGCCTTGATGATTACTGAGCAGAACCTGAAGGTTGTGAACTCCACTGGGAACGACGTGTCAAAACTGAGTGGATCTCAATGCCCAATTCTGAAAGCCTATACATACTAAATCAATAACAGACCGAAGGAAAAAAACAAACATATATTAATAACAATAGGAGGCAAATACTTTTGATTGAATTCTTCAATTGGTGCCACTGGCTCATTAATAGTCAATTTAGAAGCCTTCAAAGAATTGCTAACCGAGCATGGATAGGATCCTGCACCACTTAGAAATAAAAGCATAAGTTGGATCCAATGAAGATGAAAAACAACTAACTATATATCATAGTATACCCTGACCCTCTTTAATTCTGGCATTGGTCAACAACACAATAATAGGCCCTTCACTCTCATGGTGATCCAAATATTCCAGAAATTAGACACAATAATCGTCCCATAGAATGCAAGACAACAATTGGTTACTGAAAAAAAAAACAATTCATTATACAAACAATCAATTAACAACATACAACCATACAGTCATACAACCATGAGTAACTCATAGAACATATAAGATGTTTACCTCAAATTCATAAGCTTAAAAACAACTCTCTTACTTCTGGGTGAAATATGACGAAAGATAACCTCGTCAACGACACCAATGATGTCTAAAAAATTAAGTAAAAATCAGTAACGGAAAACAAAACCCACAAACACTGGTGATGAAATTAGAAATGTAAATCTAGTTGCGCTTACCTATTAATAGGTCAGACTATAATTGGCCAGCAATGACATCTGAAAAATCTACAAATCTATACTTTTTAAAAGAAGGTCATCCAATTCACATTGTCTGACAACCGTAACTCCAATAAATGTCAATTTATATGAATGATCACAAACTCTGTATTGTCCATCATTCTTACTAACTCTAAAATTGTGCATCACATAAGTACAACCTTCAAATCCATTTTCCATGCCTTTAACTGGTCTTGCTTACAGACCACATGGATCTGATTACCCTATGAATAATAAAAATATCTAATTAAAGGCTACAAATAGAGACAATTCATGAAAAAAAAACACAAATTAAAAGCATACGTCAGAGTCAACAATGACCATCTCAGCTTGTTCAGACCTGCCCGGCGTCCCAACAAACCAGAGCTCAGTTATCCTTATAGCAAGTTTCAGAGTTTCTTTAGATCCATCAATGGTTTTTATCTTGTCAACAATATGTGCCATTAGTCTGAACAAAAAGTCAGACACATACATAGAAATTGAAACCACAAAACAACCACATAACATGATAACAACAACAAATAGAATGTTATTTATTGAAAAAAAAACAATGATAAGTCAAACCATAAATATGATGACTAAGATTGAAAGCATAATTGAGCTAACCTGATTCTGTTTTTTTGGATAGCCAACAGCAGCACCAAAAAGGAACAACAATATATAGTATCTATCAAACATAAAATATTTCTGTCATGATGAATAACACCAGAGAAAACATGAATTAAAAAAATGGGGAATAGGCAAGCATGTATAGTCCTCTGAAGGTGAAGACGTATAGTCCTCTAAAGGTGAAGACATATAGTCCTCTGAAGGCGAGGGCGTGAAGCCCTCTGAAGGTGAGGGTACTAGTACCTGAGGCGAGGGCGTGTAGCCCTCTCAAGGCGAGGACGTGTAGTCCTCTGGAGGTGAGGACGTATAGTCCTCTAACGGCGAGGGCATTCAGCCCTCTGAAGGCGAGGGCGTGCAACCCTCTTAAGGCGAGGACGTGTAGTCCTCTGAAGGTCAGGGCATGTAGCCTTATGATGGCGAGGACATGTAGTCCTCTAAAGGTGAGGGCGTGTAGCCCTACGAAAGTGAGGACGTATAGTCCTCTGAAGGTGAGGACGTGTAGTTCTCTGAAGGCGAGGGCGTGAAGCCCTCTGAAGGTGAGGACGTGTAGTCCTCTGAAGACGAGGACGTGTAGTCCTCTGGAGGTGAGGACGTATAGTCCTCTACAGGCGAGGGCGTGTAGCCTTCTGAAGGCGAGGGCATGCAGCCCTCTTAAGGCGAGGACGTGTAGTCCTCTGAAGGTAAGGGCGTGTAGCCCTATGATGGCGAGGACGTGTAGTCCTCTAAAGGTGAGGACATATAGTCCTCTGAAGGTGAGGACGTGTAGTCCTCTGAAGGTGTGGACGTATAGTCCTCTGAAGGCGAGGGCGTGAAACCCTCTTAAGGTGAGGACGTGTAGTCCTCTGAAGGCGAGGACGTGTAGTCCTTTGGAGGTGAGGACGTATAGTCCTGTGCCGACGAGGGCTTGTAGCCCTCTGAAGGTGAGGACGTGTGGTCCTCTGAAGGTGAGGACGTATAGCCCTCTAAAGGCGAGGACGTGTAGTCCTCTAAAGGCGAGGACGTGTAGTCCTCTGATGGTGAGGACGTATAGTCCTCTGATGGTGAGGGCGTGTAGCCCTCTGAAGGTGAGGGCGTGCAGCCCTCTGATGGCAAGGACGTGTAGTCCTCTGAAGGTGAGGGCGTGTAACCCTCTCAAAGCGAGGACGTGTAGTCCTTTGGAGGTGAGGGCGTGCAACCCTCTGATGGCGAGGACGTGTAGTCCTCTGAAGGCGAGGACGTATAGTCCTCTGAAGGCGAGGACATGTAGTCCTCTAATGGTGAGGGCGTGTAGCCCTCTGAAGGTGAAGGTACTAGTACCCTAGGCGAGGGCGTGTAGCCCTCTCAAGGCGAGGACGTGTAGTCCTCTGGAGGTGAGGGCGTGCAGCCCTCTGATGGCGAGGACGTGTAGTCCTCTAAAGGCGAGGACGTGTAGTCCTCTGAAGGCGAGGACATGTAGTCCTCTAAAGGTAAGGGCGTGTAATCCTCTGAAGGTGAGGGTACTAGTAGCCTAGGCGAGGGCGTGTAGCCCTCTCAAGGCGAGGACATGTAGTCCTCTAAAGGTGAGGGCGTGCAGCCCTCTGATGGTGAGGACGTGTAGTCCTCTGAAGGTGAGGACGTGCAGCCCTCTGGAGGTGAGGATGTGTAGTCCTCTGAAGGCGAGGGTGTGTATCCCTCTGAAGGTGAGGATGCGTAGTCCTCTGAAGGTGAAGACTTGTAGTCCTCTGGAGGTGAGGACATGTAGTCCTCTGAAGGCAAGGGCATGCAGCCCTCTAAAGGCAAGGGCATGTAGCCCTCTGAAGGTGAGGTTGCGTAGTCCTCTGAAGGCGAGGACGTGTAGTCCTCTAGAGGTGAGGGCGTGCAACCCTCTGATGGCGAGGACATGTAGTCCTCTGAAGGCGAGGACATATAGTCCTCTGAAGGCGAGGACATGTAGTCCTCTAAAGGTGAGGGCGTGTAGCCCTCTGAAGGTGAGGGTACTAGTACCCAAGGCGAGGGCGTGTAGCCCTCTCAAGGCGAGGACGTGTAGTCCTCTGGAGGTGAGGGCGTGCAGCCTTCTGATGGCGAGGACGTGTAGTCATCTCAAGGTGAGGACGTGTAGTATTCTGATGGTGAGGGCGTGCAACCCTCTGTTGGCGAGGACGTGTAGCCCTCTGAAGGTGAGGGTACTAGTACTCGAGGCGAGGGCATGTAGCCCTCTCAAGGCGAGGACGTGTAGTCCTCTGGAGGTGAAGGCGTGCAGCCCCCTAAAGGTGAGGACGTGTAGTCCTCTAAAGGCGATAGGTACTAATACCCAAGGGTCCACCTTTATGAGAAAGCAAGAGATCGACTCATCGAGAGGGCCGGTAATCCCATATTCAAAAGATTAGATGTTGGAAATCTATGCAGTTAACATGATTTTTAGGGATGAGATGCATGCAACCTTTGTCATGCAATTTGGTAAATGCAAACTTCATATGAAACAATGCAATGTAATGGAAAGTTGTACAATGTTCATGACATTCTTTCCCTATTTTATGATTTTTTATTTTGATTTTTTTTTTTGAAAACATAGATTGACTGTCCTTTTGAAAGAGGTGATAATTCATGCAACCTCATTCTATCTTTTGCAAATCTCTCTGGGAACTCCCTCAGAGTGTATGTTCTGTTTGATTTAGTCACTTGACCATTTTGGAGTGACGACAATGGAGTCGTTTGATGTTTAATCAATCCATTGAAATTCCAGGGTTTGTCCCCCCCTTTTTTGTTTAAAAAAACATAGATGGGTGAGAACTTTTGATCTGCCCCTAGGTTCGCTTGAGGCTCATGCACGGTGCCCTTCATTGCCCCAGTGTAAGGCTTTGAGGTACCAATCGTTGTCTTTTGTCATGACCTTGTAGCAGGGAACCTATTGGGTGAGAACTTCTAATCTGCCCCTAGGTTTACTTGAGGTTCATGCACGATGCCCCTCATTGCCCCAGTGTAGGGCTCTAAGGTATCCATCTTTGTTTTCACAACCTGGTAGCAAGGAAGAATGAAAGAAGCGGTTGATTCTTGCAAAAAGAATTTTCCAAGGACGAGAAATAGTTGCAGGATTTTTTTCAATCGACGGATTAAGTCAAATGACTCCTATTCTTGAAAACTCACTTCTCTCTAAAAAGAAAAAATTTCTGGAATGATAAAATGAGGTCACATGAATGTCTATATTTTTACTTGAAAACACAGTCAATCAAATGCTTTTTTTCTTTTTGAACTTTTCTACTTTACTCGTTGTTTTACGGCACCCCCACCAACGTGCAAGACGAGTAATCTCTGACTGAACGGTCTTGGAAGTCAACACTCAGGAGCGCAGGTCACTTTGAGCAAACAAACCAATTGCTTACACTCACATTCCAGTGGAAGTTTGAATAAGCAAAGATGTGTTTGTGAGAGGATGAGAGAGACAAGGATGTCAAATTCATCCATTTTAGCATTGTAACTGTGGTTTATAATAATGGCATAAACTTGAAAATCTTGATGAGTCATTAGAGACATCTAACAACAGCTTTCAAAATTGCCCCATGTATGGTGTCGTTTGTCAATGTTAGGATTCAAGGTGATTCTCCTCAAATTTCAGCCAGCCCGCATCAATTAGACTTTGCACCTTACGCTTCAAGGTCATACAATGCTCAATGGAATGCCCCGGGGCTCCTCCATGATAAGCACACATTGCGTTCGAGTCGTATCCTTAGAAAAATGGAGGTTGAGGAACCTTGGCTGGGGTTATAGCAACCATTGAATTGCCGAGTAGATATGGGAGCAAGTTAGCATATGACACCGGAATTTGGGGTGAATCCTACAGGCTTTTTGCTGCAAAATTCGTTTTTGGTTGGTGTTTTGGTTTGTGCTAAAGGTGGTGTTCGTCATTGGAAGTGCGGTAGACAGGCTTTGTGGTTGATTTAGGGATGGCCTTCGTGGATAACTAGGTGGTGGGTAAGGAGAAGGTTTGTTATTGGCTGAGTAATGACAATGTTGGGTTGGTGGGAAACTTGGCTGTATAGGAATGGCAGTCACAGCATGGGTTTCTCCCTCATTCTCACCCTCTTCATTTGCCCCAGTTTTTTTGCATTTATCAAAGCATGATGATCAGATTTGCCTCTTTTCATAACTACTTTGATCCTTTCGTCGGTGAAAACTAAATCAGCAAATCTTGAAGGTGCATACCCCACCATTTTTCATAGTAAAACACTGGTAATGTGTCTACTATTATTGTGATCATCTCTTTCTCCGTCATTGGGGGTGCCACTTGGGCTGCCAGATCCCTCCACCTTTGGGTGTATTCTTTGAAAGATTCGTGCCCCTTTTTTGCACATGTTCTGTAGTTGCATCCTATCTAGAGCCATATCAGAATTTATACTGCCTAACGAAGGAAACCATTAGGTCCTTCCATGAATGGACTCGGGAAGGTTTCAAGTTAGTGTACCAGGTAACAGCTACCCCAGTAAGATTTTCTTGGAAGAAATGTATCAGCAGTTCCTTATCTTTTGTGTATGCCCCCATCTTCCGACAATACATCTTTAGATGGTTCTTGGGGCAAGTAGTCCCCTTGTACTTGTCAAAGTCCAACACCTTGAACTTGGGAGGGGTGATGATATTGGGTACTAGGAACAACTCTTCTAGGTTAGCAAAGGCATAATCTTCACCTCCTTCAATGGCCCTGAGCCTTTCCTCTAGATGATCCAATTTTCCCATTTCTGCCATAGCATGAGGGTTTTTACTTGTTGTGGAATGCAAGAGGTGTAGTTGTGGGTGATACTGAGGGCCCTGTAAAGTGTTTTGCAGGGCTATACCACCAACTACTTGCCCTTCAGTGGCATATCCGAGGCAAGGCTCGAAGTCGGCTAGATTGTGGTGGGGAATTTCATGTGTCTCCCCCACGGTTTAAGAGACATGTACATGATCAGTTTGGGGTTGTCGGCTCTCAATAAGTATGGGAGTGGAGTTATTGACATTCTTACTGGGAGTGTACGCCATATTGGGTGGTGTATAGTTGGGAGGCAAGCCACATGGTGGGAAGGCATGCTTGTTTTGAATTTGCGCATAATGGGGGCCACCCGTATTTCCCAAATCTTTGCCTACCATAGCCGAGGTTGGATGATTCATTTGGTTGAGGCCAGATGGGGGCATCGGGTTCACCTTAGCAACAACGCTGGTAGCCGCAATTGTAACTGCATTGGCTTCCATTATCTTCTTCATGCTCATCATGGCCTCCATCATTGTGGCCATTTGCTCTTTCATGGCCTCCATGTCGGCCTTCTTCTGCTTTTGCACCTCCTCTACTTCACCCATTACTGTAGCTCTTGCACGGGTTCGGTAAGGATGCCGTAAAACGTGTTCTTTTCATTTTGATAACAATGATTAAGTTCATTTTTTTTCAAGGAAAGAATTCAATGAGCAATGCAACCAATGAAAAGCATGGATGTATGAGAATGATGCATAGTTGAAGTATTGCGAATTTTTATGCAAGACATGGGGTTCAATCAATTTAGATTTTCAACATGGTCCATGACATCTTTGTTAAGGTGAAACTGGAAGTAACAGGGACATCAACAGCCCTAAATGTGTTTGGCAGTAGACAAAGCAATGATGTAACTCGATCCATCTTTTGCCCCAATTTTTGCAAGATGATTACTTCCATATTTCAACTTGACTTGATGAACCTTTTCGTAAAAGCATGAGCTTGGTTCAACCCTATAATCCAAGGAATGGCAATTCTGATCGCCAATACTTCAACAACATTTCATAGGGATGAATGACTCAGGCATACTTTAAGCTATGCATGGAAAATGTAATTATGGAATTGAGATGCCCGAATAAACATCTTTTCTTAGTTAACCATGCATTAGGTACCATGTTCAATCATTTTGTTTTGTTGTTTGTGTGTTTTTTTTAAATGGGTTTATGATCCCAACATGGTTGGCTCATGGTACGTAACACATGCAACTAAGAATGCATCATGAATTCTCATGCTTCTTTTTTGTTTTTGTTTTGCAGAGGAAAATGCAAGGATCATGCATGAGCAAACATGAAAACAAAGGTATGCAATTTATAGAACAAAACGTATGTTGAACGCATATGCATGATGATACAATGACTCATGCAAAATGTGATACTGAAATATGATAACGGACAAATGCAGGAACGATATGTTCATTATGATGCCATGAAGAGATGCTTATGCGATGCATGATATAAATGCATGCTAGAGATAAAATGCGAGAGTGATTTGATTCGCACTGATCTTTGGAGTAAAAACGCGGGATAAACTCATTTTATTCAGAAAGTTATAACTAGTCAAGATCTGAGTGACAATACAAACTTCCTAGCGGTTTCTAATTATATGGGCCATTAAGTCTATCATATGCTGACAATAGTTGAGAAGTCCGTGGATCTCCTCGGGGGCAGAGTAGCTGTCCGCCATTGCTTTGGCCTTGGCTAGCAATCCGGGAAGTTCTTGACTCCCGTTCAAAGTAAGAGCAAATCAGTCCATCCACATTGTTGCCTCTTGATGTAATGAGTCGATCACCCTTCCTCTAGCCTCCTTTTCCGCGTACACTTGGGCATACTCGTCTGCCACTTTGTTCTCGTGGGCCGTGGCTAGATTTTAATTCTTCTTGGTACTTGCTGACGATGGCTAACATGTTGGTCTCTGTCTCGCATAAACGCTGAGACAAGTTTCTCTAGAACCTTGAGCAAGCCTTCAACTCATCCTTCAAGATCAAACTGTCTACTCGTGATTGGTCCCTCTCCTCTCTCCGGAGCTTAAGCTCGTTGTTACTGCCCCACAGAGTCCCTCGAAATTTGTTCCGGCCGTGTTCTTCCCTACGAGCCCTTTTTGTCTCTTGCTCCAAGGCCTTTGTGGTAGTTATATTTACATCTATTAGTTCGGCATTCTCCTTTCGGATCTTAAGAGTTGCTGATTTGAACCCTTCTTTGACTGTTTGGGCTTGCTCGAGTTCTGCCCTAAGGGCCTGCACCTCTTCGTCTTCCTCTGGTGCCTCAACTTCCTCCCCTTTAGGGGTTCTCAAACTCGGGAGCCAATCCAAACCTTGCACGTGGGCTTTCAACCACTTACGGTAGCCACCGATGGGCCCATTGTTACTGCCTCTGAGTTCTTTGTCCTTCTTTTGCACCACATGCCTTGCGGACCTTCTGAAGTGCCTCCACGTTGGTCTTATTGAAACCCTGTGAAATGACAGGCGCGAGCTCTTCCTCTAGTGGTGCCCCTCTCATAGGGTAGCCAAGTTTCCTTATAGCAAGAACAGGATTGTAACTGATGCAACCCCTCGTCCCTATCAATGGAACATTTGAGAATCCTCCGCACGAAATAAGAATCCCGGTTCTTCCTTCTTTCCATCGAGGGAACCAGTTGACAGACGCTACTTCTTTGCTTGCTAAGAGTCGGTCCCAATTTGCCCCTCCTTTCTCTGTCCATGAACGGTGGCCTTCTAGCGGGCAAGCATGCCTCACCTCTTGGCGAAAAAGGTGCGAAACCAACCATACATAGAGAGCCGGAGTAAAACAAACAATCCTCGTACTGCTCTTCTCACATCTTCGGTCAAAGGTGTCATATAGATTGGCTAGTATAGCGATAACCGGGCTTTCCTTGCGGTCATGATAGGCGAGAAAAGCGTCGATCGCTGCTAGGTCCCCCAACCCATCCACATTTGGAAAGAGGACTCCTCCGAAGATCAACAGTGCGAGAATGTCTATGAATGGGGCCCATTCGCCTTTACCTGCCAAGATTCTTACTTTCGCCTCCAAACATTTTCTCGGTACTCCAACCACCCCATTTTCGACTTGCTTTCTGTGGTCTAGTTCCTGCACTGAGATTTGGACTATCTTAGAAATTCTAGCTAAAGAGGGATAGAACCCTGAGAAGAGGTATGGTTTCCTTCCCCCTAGAGGGCATCCTAGGATCTCTTCAAATTCTTCCACCATGGGTGATAATCGGAAGTCCCCAAAGGTGAAGCACCTTAACGACTGGTCATAATACTGGGCGAGGGATGCAATGGCCTTCGTGAAGACTTCTGCTATGGCTAGGTCCCAGATTTTACTGTAAGCTTTGTGAAACGCCTGTCGCTGGAGCTGACCCATCAATTGCCCTAACTCTCTTAGATTGGTGATCCCTAGGCTCTTGACCTTGACTTGATAGAACCTCTTTTTAAGCGAAGGCTTTTGACTTGATCCCATGTTTTACTAAAGTGAAACAAAACCCAGTGCGAATCAAAACTTCGACATCTATCATAGGTGGAATGGAAGAATGCATGAAGAAATGCATATGACACAGATGCAATTTATGAATACGGGAGCCCGGGAAATTGTCTCCTTCTTAGATACAACGTCTTGGGGTAGCACAGTGCCCGACGTATGTATTTAAGAAGGTGACACGGACCCTCCGTTGGTTTGCCAAAGAGAGGGGATCAAGATGGAACCCGTGCATGATGCTTATGCGAAAGAAATGACACGGGGATGTACATAGTACGACAATATTCACAAACAAATATAAGCAAAAGGGTACATGACACTTATGTATGGCAGTGTGAAAAATGACACGCAGCGTGTTTGCTCCGTGCCCCTATTTAAGGGACCTATATGGGAGGGAGCTAAAAGGGCTTTTAGTGATAATTCCCAAGGTGGTCATATCTATCTTGATGATCTCTAGAGGTATCATCCCCTTCGAAGAACATATTGCAGCAGTAGGGACTACTAGCAACAATATGTTATCAAAGAGAAAAGCTCTAGATGAGGGTTCACTGTAATCAAGCAAGTCGGAGACCTAGCATGATCATAGATTCACCTCCACTCCTTATGTTCCCACGAACCCGGGTATAGGGCCCTTTTCCAACTCACCGTGTGTGCAAATAGTGTTGGTGTTTGTGTGCACCAAATGAATAAATATTTACCTCATGCATATATTCTAAAACACACTAAAGCATCAAAAGAGTTTATATACACAAGAACATAAGAAATAGATAAAGAAAAAGACAAAAAGGGAAGTCATGATATTGCACAAGATTAGAAGGCCTAACTCTCTAAAAATCATCCCCAGTGGAGTCGCCAACTGTCGCAACCTACCCTTCGGTGGGAGGGCAACGCGTGACTCGCGGGATGCATCTTCCAAGAAAGGAATACGCGCGGAGTTTCCACCAACGTTTATTCGAGGAAAACGTCGGAAAAATCGGAAAAGACATGGTCTACGAACTTTGAGTGTGAAAGGTTCGGGAGTTGTATTTACGCACGGGGAAGGTATTAGCACCCCACACATCTGTCACAAGGGACGACAGCCTTTAATCAAATGTGCAAACATGACTTCAATTTGTTTTATGTTCCCTTTTACGTCTTTATGACTTTTTCTACCTTTTATATTTTTATCTTTTTGTGGTCGACAAGGGTGTTTCCCTTGTTCCTACGTATTCCTCAATTGTGGTAAGGAAATCATACCTACGTAGTTCTTCGAGAACTAAACGTTGGTAAAGTTGTTTTTATCCCTTTTTTGCAAGATATATTTTAGATTGAATAAAAGGTCATTTAAGGCGTTGGACCATTAAATGATCTTTTGATTCTTTTTGGAAGGAGAGAAAACATTAAGGCATTGGACCATTAATGATCTCTTGTTTTTTTCTTTTGAAAGAGGTGACAAAGCTACGTGTTGATTTTAGGCTTTTTTTTAAAAAATCCTCGTTTAACCAATAAAAGCGGAAAAAACCATTTCAAGGCGTTGGACCTTAAAAACGGCTTTTTAGGTGATGACAAAAGTTTGATTCATGAATTGATTTTAGCCTTAGTTTGACTTTGGCTATTAGTTAATTCGATTAAGAAAGAAAAATCACAAAGAAAAACGTTCGATTGATTTTTTTGGTTTATTTAACTAAAAGATATTTGTGATTATTATATTATTATTTTGCCTCTTTTTTGGTTTTAAATGTGATTACGGCATGACCGAACGGTCGGATTTCATTTTAACAGAAATTAAAGGATGTTACAATACGAATGATCGGTGGAGATTTATTTTATTTTTGATTAGGCGAGAAAATAACTTAAATAAATGACTAAAGCACATCAAAAGGGGGGTACAGAAAGTAAATGAAATGAAAATAAAAGCATGCGAAACAAGTGGGGACCACTAAGGGTACATAGAAT
Source organism: Glycine max (assembly GCF_000004515.6). Lineage (NCBI taxonomy): Eukaryota > Viridiplantae > Streptophyta > Magnoliopsida > Fabales > Fabaceae > Glycine > Glycine max. The sequence goes on along the minus strand of NC_016088.4, from coordinate 7,890,371 downwards.
GAATTGAAAAGTATGATTTCGGGAACTTACCGGTTGAAGACCGAAGAACGAACGAAGAAAGACGAAGAACGGTTGAAAATCTTCTCGAAATCACCCACGGAAACGTCTCAGAAGCGTTACGGAAGCGCCTCGGCTTGAATTTTCTTCACAGAAACAATTCTTCTCACTAATTTTAAGGGATTCTCATATACCAGAAGTGTTGAACATTTTTGTTCTGCACTCCTCCCCCTATTTATAGAAAAAAGAGGGAGAAGCTTGCCACCCAGCTCGCTCAGGCGAGCTAGGTTGCTTCCTCCAGAAGGTACCGCCTTCAGGGGGAACTTCTTGGAAGGCTCAAGTGGACCTGATTACTATTTGCACCCCCTGTTTACTAAATACACCCCCTGCCTTTTTTGTTGATTCTTTTTCCGTAACGTTACGGAACTTTATGAATTATGTAACGATACTTGTTTTCTTTCCGTAATGTCACGAAACCTTACAGATTACACAATCATCCCTTCTTTGGCTTCTGAAATGTTACGAAACTTTACGGATTGTGCATTAACACTTCCTCTTGACTTCCGGCATGTCACGGAAATTCACGGATTGTGCAACAATGCTTCCTTTTGACATTCGGCATGTCACGGAAACTCACGGATTGCGTAACGATGGGTGCCAAGTACCTCGAAGTGGTCAAACGAGGGTTGCATCCCAACAAACGGATGGTCCCCGGACGAAATTAGGGTATGACAAGTATGAACATAATTGGGTGGCTAGCAAACCATTACCAAAGGGAGGCTTTGTTGCATCATGTGTTTGGTGACATTGGCTGTAAAGATGTGCCTCCTGGTTGCCAGAACCGACCTTGGACGGTGCTGCCCAAGGATAGGTCCAATGACATCCACCTCAAAGGCAATATTTTTGTCACCACCAAAAAACCGCATGATGACATTGTCGCCAATGTCGTGAGTTCTTCTAAACTCTTTTAGGCCATCAGAAAAAAAAAGTATCGGCTGCCATATCTGCGAAACCTAACAAAATGTGTGATTCCATTATGCTGAAACAAAACATACGTCAGATAATGTGGCCTCCACTGTCTATGGTAAGACAGTGGAACCTCAATGATGTTTTGCAGGGAAACATGTTAACATTAATTAAAAGAATTTTGTTTCACATGAAATAAGACAACTAGGAAAATGGTTAAATGTTGACCTTGGAAACACGGAATACGACTGAAAACCGTATCGTCGCCAACCAGTTTGATCGGTCCTATAGCACAAAAATTAATTAAATTTGTCACAGAACAAAACAGGGAATAATTTATCAAAAATTGGACAGGAAAAAATAAAGCACAAATATTAGACATCAGAATCTAGTTTTTATAAGTCAAAATATGAAAGTCAAAGCCAGGTTGTTTGTATTGTGTATATTAGGGCATACAATATTGAATGGCTTGTGCTACAGAATTTCTATGACTCTGAATTTTTAATGCAGAAAAAAGTTTTGTTCTCAAATTAGTATTATAAATTATAAAACTGGGATAGTGATTTATATATGACCTCTAACAGACAGCAGTCCTTGAATATGGATCATTCATAAATTATAAAAAACCTAATGTTGTCAGAATAATCAACATGCATGAGCGAGTATTAAAAATTAGGATCAATATATGGAAACATCTTGCAATTTAATACGAAGCAACAGAAGAGATAGGGAGGAAAATTTATCTTTTTCTGGTGTAGCAGTCAAAATAGGAATTAAATTTGGGAGTCAAAATTGGTAATGTTAATCAACGAAAATATATGTATGCATGTACTCAATATGTCATCTATAACAGATAATAGGCTTTTAATCCATGTGTAGAATAGAAGAGGACAAAAAAAAACCTTGCTTGTAGCCGATGATGAATGTGAAGTCATGCTTGTCTAGGTTGAGTTGAAATGTGAGTCAGACCGGGGGTTAGTGCTATAACTTGTTTAAAATATTAACCTACTTGATTAAAGTTCTTATGGATGACAAATATAAGTGAGTAAAAAAGATTGGGTGTGGATGTGTGGAAGCGGAATGGTTTTGGAGAAGAAGTGCAGGAGTCACAGACTAATTGCCGAGAAGATGTAACTGGCGGAATGATTTTTGTAGGAATTTTGTAGCATTATTGATGGCTGGCTTCGAGGATTGTATGTGAAGAGTCATATATTATAATAATAATTATAAATATATGAGATGATTTTTTTTGTAAATTTAATGTGTATGAAAATATATAAACGAAATGACTATTATTGAATAATAGTTTGTTTTGGTTGATAGATCAAGTAACAACTATTTTTTTGTCTTGGTTTTTTTTCAAAATTAGGAAAATTAAAAATAGTCATTTAAAAAAAACTATAAAAAATTGGAATAAATAGAGGTTACACAGTTTTTTTTTCTTAGACATATAGTTCTAATTGGAATGAGTTTATTGGTTTTAAATTAATTTAACTTATTAAATATATCATCAATTAACTTAGATATAAATGTATGGAAAGAAAAAAAAGTAAGAAATTGTTGTTCCAAATTTGGATTTAGACAATTAGAATCATAGAAAAACAATTAATATAATATAATAATTACAATAATATAGGTATATAGTGTTTTGACAAAATAGATATAAATGTATGGCAAGGAAAAAAAAGGAAAAATTGTTTTTCAAAATTTCGATCAAGACAATTAGGATAACAGAAAAGCGATTAATATGATATTATAATTACAATTATAGAGGTATACAGTGTTTTGCCAAAACAACAAAACAAAAGAATAACAATATCCAAAGTAGTATAGAAAAAGGTTGCCAAAATAGGCATTTTATTAACGTTGTAACAATCGAATGTTATTGTAGACTACAATATAAATGGGTGGTTGATTTGCTGTCCGAGACCATTTGAAAAAACACAAGTTACCATTTGAGTATGTTGTCTTAGCAAGAGAAGTTATATTTGGTGATGTTGCAAAGAAATAGAGGCTTAAATAACTAAATGGAGAGGACAAAAGATTAGGATTGAGTTAAGTATCTAACAAAGTTGTTAATATAATTGAATTAAATGTGAAAAAACTAGTACAACAAGATGGCTAATCTGTGATGGTAATCAAGCTTAACATGGATGAAACAGAAGAACTTTGATTGTGTCATATGTGGACATAGATCGAACAGCTACAAAGGCAAACACATAAATTATATATGTGTATCTGGTCTAAAAACGCAGCATGCTGGGATAGGTTTTCTTTTTTTGATCAAGAAAATCTGAAAACAGAACATGGATATTACATGGTCTGTAAAACATAAGCAGTCAAATAGGCAGCAAATAAATATGAGATGACTGTAGCACGGAATGTCTAAGATGAAACTATGTTGATGTGACCATCAGTTGTTTTATTCTCAAATAGCTTTTATAATTTGTTTCAATTAAATGACAGCAGAGAGGAAAAACATGGATAGACACTAGAATATAGAAAAAATAAGAGAATGTCGAAGGTTCCTAAAATGAAAACATCTGCAGGCAGGAAAGGATAGCTAGAAAGAACTTAAATAGAAGGCATTAATAATGTGAACAATTCAGACATCATATATAATTCAAAAAGCTGTGTAAGTACCAACTTAGCAGTCATGTTAAGCTGCATCATATTGTACAATGATGAAGAGGATGTAGCACAAGATTTTCTTATCGGGGATCAGTTCTATTCCCCTGGTTTGCAATTTTTTTGGCATCTATACTTTTTCCTTTTGCAAAACAGAAATAAAATTTAAGCTAATCTGTAAAATAAAAAAAGATTAAACATTTATAATATATCCAATGTTCAAAGTCAAATAAGTAAATAAGAAAGAGACCATGTAGTTGACAAAATGTTCATAAAACACAAAAAGATAGAAAAATCAAAGCACATAAACTAAATCTAGTAGTCTCAATTCTTTCTCCGACGGATGACAATTTCCCATATTTTGTCAATGCTCCTGTAATAGAAGGAGACTTCATCACCATGGGAGAAATCATTATCTGCAAGGAATCGATACCATGGTTGTACAACATATCTGTGCCCAACTCCACGGTCAACCACCATGACATTCCACTGTAATGGAGGTCCAAATCTTCTTAGAATGGTCATGTGTCGACTGCAGGCATTTACATGTGGCATGGCACAGTTGGGGAGTCTCTGCATGGAAAAAAAACAGTATGATATATAAGCATGAATTAATAAGCAACATTAAAGAGGTTTTCATTGTTACCAGTGGTCCTGGTGCACCAAGCATTGATTGTGTGATTTCAACTGTCCAAATATATTGTCATGACATCAGTTGTGGCCTTCTGCAAGTCTGGCATTCCAGTGAGGGAATGAAATAAAGATCAAACATGGATTTGTTGTTGCATGCCAAGAATTTAGTGATCACAGATTCAAAAATTGATAAATCTTTTCTGAATTCGTGCAGCCCTTCTGCAAAGTAGACTTTTGCCCGATGCTTCCTTAGCCTGTTTTGGTATGTTGTTCCATCATATCTAAAATTCACTAACTCAGGGTATTCTGGTGCCCATTGTCGGTGGTAAAAAGAGGGCACTTCTATCATGTCCTGCAAAAAATCATAGCAAGAAAGCAAATATGAAACTACACCAAGAATAAAAACAATTGGTACGTAACATTACCATATCCTTGCGGAATACTACAGTGAATTGTAGGATTAATGGTTTTGTGTGAACTGGATATTGAATCTGCAGTGAGAGGAAATGCAAAAATTAAAATCAAGTATGGTACTGAAATAGGAAAATTTAAAATATCTGGAGAATGACAACAACATAATAAAATGAATGAATGTATCATCGAATGACTAAAATGAAAAGCTTCTAAACTTAACAAATATAAAAGTTGTGCAACATTCTTACTGTTGTAAATGTGGTTATAATCTTTTGGATCAAACTTTCAGGGTGATACTCATGCCTAACTTAACAGGTCACATTAAGTCTATTTTGGAATTAAACATTGAGATGAAAACAGGCTGCTGACATAAAGTATCTTTCGACTGGAATGTAGATTAACAATCAGAATAGAAAAGCTATAGCCAAGTTTTCGGATTGTTTACGTTGATCAGAAAGTAAACAAAGTTATAATTTGCTAGACTTTGTCTGTTTTCTAGTTTGGTTACATGTCAGATTCCTCATATGATAAAATAGAATAGGACTATGACTGTTTTCTGGCTTGCTCTAGAATTACAATGTGCAACTATTACTGAACATGAGAGATCAATATAGGTCCAAATTCCAAAGTTTAGCACCATAATTCGCTATCCAGACACAATTGAGGTAAAGAATAAGCGTAAAAAAAGGATTTGTAACGTGATAAGACACTCAAAGTCATGAAGAAACAGAGCAAATAACAATCCTACCAGCAGAATATTATATTTAATTGCTATCTATTAGTAGTATATTCCAAATTAAAAGCAACATATAGTACTATATAGTAATTTAATATCAATAATCAGAGCAAATAACAAAGGAAATTGGGTATTTGTTGTCTACTGGTAAAAAAATAACAAAACAATATTTATAACAGTTGACAATATTAATGAGTCAAAATATATCCATGCATGCATTCAAAACATAAAGCAAGGAAGAAGTCTTGGTTTGTTAGCTAGAACAGAATAGCAGGAGAGAAAGAAAACCTAGGTATGAACTGGCAAAAGGGGTGCAGAGGTTTTAAACTGGGATTATAATGTTCAAAGTAATTTGAGAAAGTAAGCGAGTAATTGCTTTTACATTGACCTTGCTTGTAGCTGATGATGAATCAGAACTGGTACTTGTCTTCGTTGAGTCAGCCGATGATTCTGAAGCCATTCTCCGAGTCGTTTCAGTATTTTTTCTTAAAGAAATGAAGACTGAATATCTGCTGAGTGCTGAAGAAGTGCTCTGTGGAGAATAAATGTTGAAGTGACACAGTGGTTGGTGAAAATGTGTAAGTCGCGGAATACGAAGGGGTTTGAGAATTCTCGAGCATTCAATGCAGTATGGCAAAATTGGATGTGGAGAGTCATCTGAATCATTGTGAATGTATTTGTGGTGGTGTAGACAACCAAAGTGATTTTTTTTGTTTACTGAATGTCCATAAGCAACATTGATATTTAAAAAAATGCAGGGAAACAAATATATGAGCAAAAAAATTCAGGATGTATTTAATATGACAGGTGTTAGCAAAGTAATTATATGTATAATAAATATATAATTTCAGAAGGTTAATTTTTTGGTATGACGCAAAGCTTTTTTAACCAAATTAGATGATTTTTAACTATACATATATGCATGTAAATGTGTGACGTGCAATTGATTCTAAGTTTTCATTTGATTAAACGCAGTAATGGAAATTGGACGTTAGTATAAAAATGCTTAACTAATGAACGTTGGTTAAAATTAACAAAGTTCATGAGTTTTTTCCTTCCTTCCGGGTTTGCGTGTTTGATTAAGAATTAAAAACATAGATAAAAAAAATATGTCAATGCATATGGGCGCGAATCATTTATATGCAATTATTTGTAAATAGAGACAAATAAAAGAAAAATAGAATCAATTAATATGGAAAAATATATTTTGCATGGAAAATGTTTCATATAATTTTTTAGTATGATAACTCCTACACCGTGAAGTAGAGTGCATAGTTATCTGTTATCTATGATACACTTGATCTTCAAGCTGGGTTTTATTAAATTAGGCCTCTGGTGACTTGGTGTTTTTGCATGTTGTGAATCACAATTACTGATTTGATAGAGTTATAAATTACAGGAAAAAATTGTCTAAATTGAAGTCCTAAGACTATAATTCAAGATTAATAGCTGGGAAAATGGACCACACATACAGGAATCATGACACCTGCTTGTAGAGCCATCGGAACCTGAGACTGATCAGAAGGGTAATTAATATGAAAGATGTTGAGTGTGCACCAGTAGCTCGTTAAGCTAGGCAGTAAATTGTTTTTAGTCACCTATATAACATATATTATTAAGTTTGATGGATCTCTTTTTTTTTTCTTCAGAGGATGTTGAATAAAAGATTAGACAAATGCTGGTTTTATTGCATCATGTGCAATTCCTGAAATGTTGCGTCAAGACTATTTACGTTAGAAACACCTGAGAATTGAGTCCAATTCTTGTGACCATATGATATCTGTAATAGCATGGTAATAATCGATCTTATTTCCTATTACACATGCCCGCAACCTACAAACTCATCACAGATTCCACGACTAACTTAGCACATCCACAGTTTAAAAGGAAAAGAATGCAGTGAGCCAATCCCATGACACAAATCTGCCAATTAACATCAATCATGGCCATAATGAGAAGAATGTAGCACATGATATTCCAATCAGCTTCAGAACTGATAAAAAAAAAACATATATAACATGTTAGAAAATCACTGGCAATCCTAACAGCCACAAGGTCAAATTCCTTCCCCAAAAAAGCCACTTTAATTAATCATTTTACTTCAGTTGTGCATTATCAGTATTATTTGCTCACCGTTTTTTATAAACTTTTTTTCCTGCAAGATTATTCCTCTTACATTGTTTTCAGCACAATTTATATACATTCTTTTTCCAATTTCTGTTTTCATATTTTTAACATTTTTTTGTTGCTTTATATTTAAAATGTATAATGATACATGTCATATGGTTAATTATAACAAACAAAATAAGCCAAACAAAAGAAAAAGGTCGATCATGCACCTTAGGACCAGATAACATAAAACAATGTTTGTGAAAAGTTATACAGAAAGACAACAACCAAATAGTAAAATGTTTGGCGAACATCACAACTTGGCAATAGCAGGATTTTGAAACGACAAAGATAACTTGAAAGCAGACAAATTCATTCAGTTGCAGAAGGGCTTGATAGTTTGCTAAAGGAAACTTGCACGGGTGAAATGTCACAACTCATTGCTTCATCACCCAATTCACCAGATGATAGACGCTTTGTGGGTGGCAACGGAACCCTTAGAAGTGCGCCATCGTCTGTTGTCACTGACACAGATTGCTGCATAAAAAATATACGGTGCAATAAGCTGAATACAAAGTTGAAATGAGACAAATTGCTATTTGCTACTAAGGTCCGAGAAGAAAATCAGAAAGTCAAATGAATTAAACTCCTCCCATAAGTTAGATGAGACAACTTGTATAAGAGGTAAGCACGCAAGGTGATCCAAACAGGGTTTTAGGGGCACTTCAAATAGGCTCAACAAAACTAAATGCAACCGTTCACAAAAACCACCAATGTAAAGATAATAATGAAAGTGTGAAGATAATAATGGAAGTGAATCTCACCAGAACATGTAGAGATAATAACGTACAATGTGAAAACAACACCAATGAACCTGCAATTATAAACCACCAAATCAAAGGAAATCTAATAACTCATCAAAGGAAATACATATCAAGTATACCATATGCGATACATATGAATCCAAATAGAATAAGATATGCTGCAAAATTCCTACATGACTTAAAGCAAAAACAATGAAAACCAAAGCAAGCTAATCTGACGTCAAGATTCAACGACTGTGCAGCATGGGGAAAATGAACCAATACGGTTAAAAAACAAAATCCATAGTTATGGACAACAAGTGGAACAACCTTGCTAATAGAATTCACTAATAGATTCCAGCTGCCAACCACCTGTGGTTAGATTTTGTATCGGACAAAACAAATATGGAACATAAATAACAGATTAACCCAAGAAATCCAGTTAATGTGGCCAAACAGAAGAATTAGATCAATCTGATAAACAACAAAAACAACAAAGAAGTATAAAAAAAGATTGTATTGGCATGAAAAACCAACAGTTAAATAAATGCAAATGCATGCAACAAAGCCTAGAAAAACAGAGTTGGTATAAAATATCTGATGTATAACATGGTTAACTAACAAAAAGTTAACAATCTAAACTATCAGGAAAGTTAGACTCGCCAAAGCACGCCATTAATAACCTGGCAAATAGCTCCACCAAAGGCAGACAAAAAATGCATAAAGGATTAGCAAAATACCTCTGATTTAATTGATGTTTCTAGTCCATTGGCATATTAATAGCCAACTTAGAAGAGAGCAAAGAATCGCTAACTAAGCATGAATACCATCATACAGCAGCCAGAAATAATTGCATAGGTCGAATCTGTTGAAGAAGAAAAGCATAAACAAATGTTAGGAACAATTAAATAAAGCTGATAACAAAATGAAAAAGGCGCAAAACATATTAGACATCAACCTCAAAAGGGCAAAAGATAGTGATGCAATCCTACCCCGCAAGGGCATTGGATAGAAGACTCCAAGTAGATTGGGCCAGAGATCCAAGGGAAGGCCCTAGGGTTCTCATGAGCCTTAGGGTAGATTTTGAGCTCATGGGCTAAGTATGAGCCCGCTTATCTTTGTAAATATTATAATAGGTTTTTTTCCTTCGTTTAGGCCTTGTATTTTGGCCATTCTAGTAGTATAGGGTTTTAGCCTTGTATTTCGAGGCATTTTGAGTAGTCTTTGTAGTATGGACTTTTTTTGTATTTTCATGTATTTTGTCATGGAGGTGAGCTTAGCTATTATAGGGGGTGTGTAGCTAAGTTCTAGCTTCTCATCTCAAGGAGGTGAGCTTAGCTATTAGAGAGGTGTGTGTAGTTAAGCTCTAGCTTCTTTAGGAATCTTTTCAAGGAAGCTTCTCAAGGAGGTGAGCTTAGTTATTAGAGGGGTGTGTGTAGCTAAGCTCTAGCTTCTCAAGGAAGTTTTCTCAAAGAAGCTTCTCAAGGAATTTTTCTTAAGAAAGCTTCTCAAGGAAGCTACCTAGTCTATAAATAGAAACATGTGTAACACTTGTGGTAACTTTGATGAATGAGAGTCTTGTGAGACACAACTCAAAGTTCAACTTCTCTCCCTTTTTTTCCTTCAATTTTGTGCTCCCCCCTCTCTCTTTCTCTCCCTCTTTCTTTTCCTCCATTGAAGCATCCTTCCAAGCTTCTTATCCAAGGCTCATCTTGGTGGTGAAGCTCCTTCTTCCATGGCTATTCCCTAGTGGATGGCGCCTCCTCTTACCTCTTCTCCTTTGTCTTCCGCTGCATCTCCATGGTGGAAAATCACCATTAAAGGACCTCATTGAAGCTCAAAGATCCAGCCTCCATAGAAGCCCCACAAGCAAGCTTCCATCAGATAGCCTCAGGAACAACCTGGATGACAAAAAAAAAAACAACCCCACTAAATAATATGCATATGCAACTAAACCTAGCAGGAAGGCAACAAAAGCAAAACCTCGTATGCAGAACACAAAGTCGAACGTGTTGGAATCAAGATACCTGCATGAAAAACAAAGCAAAGAAACGAAGCAAGTAAAGCACCACCGAACACTCAGCATTAATAACCTGGAAAATAGCTCCACCAAAGGCAGACCAAAAATGCATAAAAGATGAGCAAAATACCTCAGATTTATTTGGTGCCTCCATTCCACCAGATGATTAATAGCCAACTTGCAAGAGAGGAAAGAATTGTCTGCATGAAAAACAAAGCAAAGAAACGAAGCAAGTAAAGCACCATCGAACACTCAGCATTAATAACCTGGCAAATAGCTCCACCAAAGGCAGAAAAAAATGCATAAAAGATGAGCAAAATACCTCAGATTTAAGCGGTGCCTCCATTCCACTGGCTGATTAATAGCCAACTTGCAAGCGAGGAAAGAATTGCCTGCATGAAAAACAAAGCAAAGAAACGAAGTAAAGCACAAAAACAAAGCAAAGAAACGAAGCAAGTAAAGCACCATCGAACACTCAGCATTAATAACCTGGCAAATAGCTCCACCAAAGGCAGACAAAAAATGCATAAAAGATGAGCAAAATACCTCAGATTTAAGCGGTGCCTCTATTCCACCAGCTGATTAATAGCCAACTTGCAAGCGAGGAAAGAATTGTCTGCATGAAAAACAAAGCAAAGAATCGAACACTCAGCATTAATAACCTGGCAAATAGCTCCACCAAAGGCAAACCAAAAATGCATAAAAGATGAGCAAAATACCTCTGATTTAATTGGTGCCTCCATTCCACCTGCTGATTAATAGTCAACTTGCAAGCGAGGAAAGAATTTCTAACTAAGCATGAATACCATCCTACAACAGCCATAAATAGTTGC